>NC_142929.1:168900059-168912559 GCF_046866305.1 Octopus bimaculoides
CCCTCAAAATAAAATAAGTTAGGAAACTTACATACCTACAACTTTCGAACACACAAACGATTCTCATTTTTATTCTGAGAACACTACCATTTCTCTCTGTGCAGTTATACAAAAGACCATTTTTAGTAAATCTCAAAGCTTTACTATCTACAACTTGTTTTCTTTTCTTTTTGACTCGCCCTGAGTATTCGAAAATGTTGTTGTTGTTGGCACTCCGTCGCTTACGACGTCGAGGGTTCCAGTTGATCCGATCAACGGAACAGCCTGCTCGTGAAATTAACGTGCAAGTGGCTGAGCACTCCACAGACACGTGTACCCTTAACGTAGTTCTCGGGGATATTCAGCGTGACACAGTGTGACAAGGCTGACCCTTTGAATTACAAGCACAACAGAAACAGGAAATAAGAGTGAGAGAAAGTTGTGGTGAAAGAGTACAGCAGGGTTCGCCACCATCCCCTGCCGGAGCTTCGTGGAGTTTTAGGTGTTTTCGCTCAATAAACACTCACAACGCCCGGTCTGGGAATCGAAACCGCGACCCTCTGACCACGAGTCTGCTGCCCTAACTACTAGGCGATTGCGCCTCCACTATTCGAAAATGTAAACATCCTTTTAATTGCAAAAGTCCTACTGTATTCTCCAACTGGACAGACAAACGAACATCTCAAGAAAACTTAAAAGCTTTAATATATTACCCAAATACGTAAACACACCTTTTATTGCAACAACTCAATTGAATTCAGAAATTCAAAAATTCAGCGCCTCGTTGCAAAGAAAACAAAGATGGTAAAATACGACCAAAGAATGAAGGGTTACCACCAGAATAGGTTATTCAGAGTAGATCAGAAGAGATTCTATAAAGAAAGAAATGAAGAGTGTACAGATGAAAAGTTGATACCAGATAACATTGAAAGTAAAAGGTTTTGGAGTGACATCTGCAGCAAAGACAAGGAGCAAGCTTGCTTTGGCACATTTTTCTAAGCCAAATTTCATATTTATTTCTTTGGTAAATCCATGTACTGTCTGTAGTAATGTTTCCAGCTGTTTATCAGTTGTAGTGTACAGTTTTAGGTCATCTATATATAAGAGGTGGCTGATTGTTTTGCCGTAACAGTTGTATCTGCATCTAATTCTGTTTAGCATATCAGATAAAGGTGTCAGTACCAAGCAGAAAAGGAGTGGAGAGAGCATGTCTCCTTGGAATATTCCTCTTCTAATGGGGATGGCTTTGGTTTTTATGAGTCCCTCTTTTGTTTGGAGCTGTAGCACTGTCTGCCATTTATTCATGGAATGTGTTATATATTTGTAACGGTTGTTGATTGAACGATGAAGATCATTTTTTATAAGAAAATATTTATTTATGCCGTTACATTCTATGTTGCCATACCACGACGGGTAGGCCAGTGTAATAGTATATAAAACATGCAAGGTTGAGAATTTAAGCCTGTATCTGTATGTTCCTTTTTTTATAGCTGTAATTGTATAGAGGGAGAGATGGTAGGGTTATAATGTGGGCGCCGTTGTCTGACAGTGGTTGACAGTAAAGTTATTTCTCCCTCTGCCAAGTTGTAGCTAATCAGCCAGGCATCATTCTCCATGAGACGTCAAGTGACCACTGGTCACTAGAAAGAGAAAAGAGGAAGTTTTCTTGGAGTGTCCTGTTTATATAGCCATGAAGCAGGGCAGTGAGTGCAAAGGATTTAGCTTGTTTACCTCAATTCTAGATGGAGCAGAAGAGGTCAGAAAAGGGTCAAGTGGGGGGTTTTGATGGTGGTTGTGATGATGATAATTATTTTAATAATGTTTTTCCAACAGATTGGGTTGCAGCCACACGACGATTGCTTCGTTTCAGCAGTATTGTACATAACAGAGGCATTGCAGACTTTATCCCGAACACACCAAAAGATTCTTGGGAATGGCATGAATGTCATATGTAAGCTCTCTTTCGTTCTTCTATGTATTTTGCATGATATTGACATTTAATTGCTTAGAACTCAACCTAAACCTTGTCGTTATGTAATATATCTAAAGTAGCTAAGTTTAGTCGATTCTATCTTTTTCTAAACTATATCCTAGAGAACATTTGACAGCAGCCAACTGCAAACCAACGAAACTTTCGTTAATTATATAGTACTGCTCCCTTTAACAGAAATAGAATGAGTGTTGTTTCATTAGACAACCAGTATATAAGACAATTCTACATGGATATTTCGTTGTTTGCATGTGGACAGTACACCTACTTTCCTATACATCGGTTTCAATTTGTCTATTGCGAATAGGTATTTTATCATTTGACAATGTCTCCTGTGAAAGATTCAAGTCTCATCCGCTTATTTTAGAAAACAAACTCGTGTAGGATAATACATCTCCACTGCTTAAAGCGGTGAGCTTTAGATACCTACGACACTTATTTGTATATGGGGTGACTAAGCCATTTGAAAGGCCTTAGTGATTAAATCACAGGGCACTGTCATGGTATTAGCTGTCAGAAGTGAAAGTAGAACTGACAAGGAACGTTACTGCTGGTTTGAGTTGATTCTTTGGCTACTGACTAGCCGGAGCTATCTATCTGTCTGTCTGTCTGTCTGTCTGTCTGTCTATCTCACTATCTATATCTATCTATCTATCTATCTATCTATCTATCTATCTATCACTCGTTCACCTCTGTTTGTGTCCGTAGAATTTATCAAATTAGAAAACGCAAATTTAATATAAAAATATATTTTCTGAAATTGCAAATTATTTAAAATATAAAAATATAATTTTCAACGGAGAGAATTTATCAAAATAGAAAACAAATGAAGTTTGAAGTTCAAAAATAATAGGATCGACCACTCACGACTAGCTAGCGTGGACGCGCGACTGCGCGTTCGGGACCACTCTGTGTGTTTTCAAACGCATGGATATAGGTGTCGAATTTGTTCCAATAACTTTCGAGTGATAGATAGATAGAGAGAGAGAGGGAGAGGGAGAGAGAGAGAGAGAGGGAGAGAGAGAGAGAGAGAGAGAGAGAGAGAGAGAGAGAGAGAGAGAGAGAGAGAGAGAGACAGCTCGCTTCGGCCAGTCATGGTATTAGCTGTCAGTAGCCAAAGAATCAACTCAAACCAGCAGTAACGTTCCTTGTCAGATTTTCTACTTTCACTTCTGACAGCTAATACCATGACAGTGCCAATCACAGTACAACGTCAATGTTATGATTTGAACATTCTACCTTTAGGTCATCAGTTGATTCAGTTAGCTACAATCCTCAGAATTTATGGGAGAGCTGATGTTAATCACATTTACTTTCTTGTGAGAAACGGCAAGAAACAATATTTTATTCTTTTTTAATGCATTATATAAACACCTCAGAGTTCATCGTCCCCAAACATGAAAATATTGTTACTCTGCATGTGAAGTCGTATATATATCTGCAAATATTTCGACTGTTAATATCTCTAAATTGGATAATCTCTAATTCTATGGATTATCCTGTGGAGGCGCAATGGCCCAATGGTTAGGGCAACGGACTCGCGGTCATAGGATCACGGTTTCGATTCCCAGACCGGGTGCTGTGAGTGTTTATTGAGCGAAAACACCTAAAGCTCCACGAGGCTCCGGCAGGGGATGATGGCGAACCCTGCTGTACTCTTCCACCACAACTTTCTCTCACTCTTACTTCCTGTTTCTGTTGTGCATGTAATTCAAGGGGTCAGCCTTGTCACGCTGTGTCACACTGAATATCCCCGAGAACTACGTTAAGAGTACACGTGTCTGTGGAGTGTTCAGCCACTTGCACGTTAATTTCACGAGCAGGCTGTTCTGTTGATCGGATCAACTGGAACCCTCGACGTCGTAATCGACGGAGTGCCAACAACAACAACAGCAACAACATGGATTATCCTAATCTACTACAGATCTCACTAACACGGCTAAAACTATTCTGCCTATACTATTTTGTGTATGTCTACTTTTGTCTCTGCTCTTCCAGTTGTTCGATTAAACATCAAAATACCAACAGCAATTAACATTTAAAACGTTTTATTTGTAACAACACACTTCATGTAATAACAAACAAAAGAAGACTAGGATACCGAGCAGCTTGTACAATAAATTAGAACAGTCTAAAAATTCTTCAATATCATTAAAAATTTCCTTCATTCAAAATTCCATGTCTAAGATCTGCAAGTATTCTGCTCCCCTGATAAAAATATCTCCAACAACTTCAGCCAATTTTCCATTTCTTTTCTACCCAGCCTAGTAACGATTCTTTTTAGTGGCTTACCCCTTTCCACAGCATAGGCCTTTGCTACTTACTTTGTAGCCAGTTACCTCAGTTCTCAATAAAAAATAAATCTAACCTAGCTGACATTTCTTCTACATAATGTTGACTCTTTAATGTCTTCGTCTGTTGATTTATCAAATACCTAAATATTTAAATACTGACAAATCCACGAGCCATAATGTTGCAGTCCTAGAAGGTATCCAATTTTCACATGCAACTATTGTGTCCAAATGTTGTTGTTCAGTTTCTTCAGCACTAAGAACGAAGAGAGTACGCAATAACATGCTCTATCCTTATGAAAAGGGGAACATTTGACGACCCCCACAATCTCATCAACTTAGCCTCGCATAGAAAAAATTATCATTATTTATTACCTATATAGGTGATTCCCAAACTGATTCTATCGACAACTCACTCATGATGCTCATTAACCCACAACATTAACCATAGATTGCGATACCCAAAATTGTAGAAGGTATTATCACAGGAAATTTCTAATAAGCAACAATAAACCGATCTCAACACCCTTTAGTGAGTAGCGCATATTCTAGAATCTACTGGTCTATAACACTTTCAGCTGCTTTTATTATTACAGCCGTCAGTCTTGGCTGATTCTAAAAAAAGTGTTCGGTAACATTGTAACTTGGTTGCAATGTTATACACAATATGCAGTCGTGTGTCCATAAGATATATGTAATATGGTGTGACACAACAGACCTCCGTTTGTGAGATTCTGTTTGGTGTGTCACAGTTCCATAGCATGATGTGATATATTCCAATCTGCTAGTTTGATGTAAAACAATATTTTACGCTTACTTATAGTGTTCGATATGATATGATATGATACAAAATGTCAAAGTATGTTTCACTATATTAAATAATATTCACAAATAATTTCAACCTGTATATTCTACTCTGCCAGGCATTACCATAGTATGGAGGTCTTCGCTCATTATGACATAATGGATTTAAAGGGAAATCGTGTAGCTCAAGGTCACAAGGCCAGTTTCTGCTTAGAAGACACTCGATGTCCATCTGGAATCACACCAAAATATAACTGTATTGGTTATGGTGATCAAGGTAAGAGTTTCATACTTTCTAGATTTTCAACTTTCTTCCTTAAATATTCGAGATGCGATCAATTACCAATAAATGTTTCCCGTCTTTGTGAACCACATCAACTATAACTCGTGTTGTGTACATCACTAGTTAGACTCAATTGTAATCATAACCTGTTACGTATGCAGATGACTGCCGCGTGCATGTATCAGAATTTACTGGTTTGTCTTTACCTATTTATGCTGACCTACATATATATAAGTTTCCTTCGTCTCTTCACTTTTTAACTTGAACCTCCTCCAAGTACCAGCCTACTTTCAACAACGTGTATTGACAATCTTAGCATTTGAACATTATTGTAAAAAGCGACTCGATGCTTTTCTATCTCGAATTTTATGCATTCTACTTCACATAGTTTCACATCAGTCATGGTTCCTGTTTTATTTATTTTATTTTTTTTCCTAATGCCCTCTTCTGAAGTTTCTCCTGAAAAATCTTGTAGCTAAAAATTCTTTTTCTGCCAGCACATAAAGAATTAAAGCACGGAACTGATTTTGACTGAACATTTGTGCAAGGACAGATAATCTTAGAGCACCAGCTTCTCGTGTAGTTTCAGAACCGTTCCAGGCATTTATCAAATATTTTGTGTGTTTCTTATTTACTATACTCACAAAGGATAGTTACATCAAAGTAATTTATCGGCCGCCCATACCTAATTCAGCCTCTTTATTTTGGTTGTACAAAATGTCGGGTTATTTTAGAATAGTAAAATTTGTTCGGTATAGGGTATTTCCGACATGTTTGTAAGTATTTAAAGCCTTGGAGCAAAGGACCTATATTCGTGATTCAATACTACAGCCAACTGGAATGTCAATAATTAATAACACTTTTTCTCTACACTGAGTTCATTTTTCTGTAATTTCAGTCAAAAGAAAGCCTAACTGTGTTGTAAAATTGCTATCGAAATACTCGAGACCTTGATAAATATTTATGAATTTCATTGTGAAATAATTGTGGTCTTCTTATCTAAGTATGTTGTTAAGTGTCTAAAATGTAGCTAACAGTTAAGTAAAATGAGAAATACTAAACATCGATTTTTGTAGATGAAGGAGTTTTGTTGATTAGATCTTCCAATATATAACTGTTATAAATTGTACAGATCATAATGGAACCAAAAACAAAATCAACCTACATAGAATTTGAACTCAAAACATAGAGGGAGAAAATTAAATACTTTATTACCTGTCCGGCGTTCCGCCATTTCTGACAACTTGACCCACTTTTCATGTATGATATTATTGAGGTGAAACGTTTGGCAAGAAGTAACTCATATAAATAATATGATATAAATATTACAAATTCCAAGTTTTGTTCCACTATTCAGATTTGTCATCGATGTACCTCTTCCAAGACGAAGAAGTTTAAACATACATCCCTTTACTTATTATTCTTCTCTTTCACGTATTATATTCAGTAACCACATACCAATATGGTTACTGTAACCACATTGGTATGTGGTTACACTCAACTACCGCAAGTCTTAACTCTCTCAAATCCCATAGAATAAAAACAATTCCCCACATGAAATACAGACATCGAATTTACTATAAAATTTAAATGTTCTTTGTTAACTTTTAATGATGATTTCGATCCCTCTTGTGACAGTAAGCTTGGATATACATCCAATTTAGGCACTTACTGCCTTCTGTTTTTAAGCAGTGCAGTCATCTCTCAACGGACCAACCCACCTAGTCGTAAGCAAGCACCACTTAATAATGCAGTGCTCCAAAATATGTAATGGCTGCACCCTAAAACTAAGGAGTATTCCGTTCCCATACAATGTAATGATTAATTCTTCCTATGCATATAACACTTCCTCACACGCAGTAATGTTTGGCGTTAGACGAGTAGTACAACACCATAAAGTGCAGAGTTTCCTCTAAAAACAATGGGAGACAAGAGACTCCAAGTTGTGATTTTTCTCAAAGCATTTGATGGGAGAATTTTGAAAATGAATGAAAAATATCACTCTTTATCTGTAAACAAACTAACTTCAATATTTTGTTAATGCTTCGAGAGTCAATGTAATTCTTGCTATCTTCAAAACAGGTCTTTCAGTGAACTGTTCAGACAACTATTACCACGACATAGACTGTCAATGGATTGACATCACAGATATGAAATTTGGAAGTTACATTCTCAAGGTATTTAATATTATTTTATATGGTTTTCTGGCTGCTAGCTTTAATTCACAATCTGGGCAATCAGACAACTAAATACAATTTTGTTTTTCTTGCCTCAAAATTCTGCTTAGAATTCAACATTAGAATCTAGCACTTGTAATCGTTTTGCTTCTCTAATGTGGTAAAATATATTTTTGCAAACAATTAACAAGAAACTAATAAATTGAATATTTTTGAATGTGTATATTTTCTGGTCTGCCAATACAAGTTTATCTAAGCGTATGTGTGCATACATATATGTGCATGTATATACAACATATGTGTGTATGTGTGTGTGCGGGTGTAACTCTGTGTGTGTGTGTATATATGTATGTATGTATATGCATATATATACGTATATACACTCATGCACACACGCACGCAACACATATATATATATCCAATCAGCATTTACAGGAGTTACAACAGTTCCAACAGCTTAAGTTATAAGTTATCGTTTAAAGTATGTTCATAAACGTATCAACTTATTTCACAAGGACAACATTCGAATCTGTATTATAATTTGTCTTTTCCATTTGTATTAGTTTTAATTTACTTAAAAATAATTTTATAATACCTACTTATAGATATTTGTAGTTAATAGTTACACTACAGTTGTAACAATAGTAGATAGCTATTGCTTTCTTTTACTACGCTGTAAGCTATATGTCTTATATTAGTAACGGTTAATGCTTAGTAAGATATCACTATTTTGTGTACAAGAAAACTAATCCAAAATCGAGTGGTGAACATTCCCATCGCTAAGAGGTGCACTGGACGACACTGTCTCCTCGCTATTCAATGGTGCACGTGCAGATTTACAGTAATACACTTATTTCTAAACCCTTCTTTAGCATTATTACAAACTAGTGTCCACCCAAAATATTTTGAAGCAGCCCTAGGCACCAAAGTCTGGCAACGAGCCTGGTGATAAAGTAGACTGTTTTGTTTTACATTTAAAGTATCCTCAAAAGCACACATAATATATTGTTCTTAGAATTCGAATGCAGCGTGGAAGATATATATTGGCCATTCAAATACACCTAAAGATTGTTAGCTTCACACAAGACCCTCTTCGGTCATGAATGACCATGGGATTGCAACTAGAAAGTTCCCCTCAGAGGAACAAGTCCGGGCAAGGTTGTTTATGGAAGACCAGCAGTCGTCCATGCATACCAGCCTTCCCTCTCCACGATACCGATGTTATCCAAGAGAAAAGAAAAGGCCGATACAGCTTCGCGCCAGTCACGTCGCAACTCATTCCTACAACTGAGTGAACTGGAGCAGTGTGAAAAAAATATGTCTTGCTAAAGAACACAACACATTGTCCAGTCCGTGAATCGAACTCATTCCTTCATAATTGTGAGCTCGACACTCTAACCACTGAGCCATGCGTTTTCACTAACTTCGCATATACATTTATTATTTGGTGTCCGGAAAAATCATATCAGTGACCAAGTCGCAATTGGTGCACTGAAAATTCCGACACCAGACAATACATGTTTAAGTGAAGTTAACAGTCTTTGTGGCTAATATCTATCTTTCACGCTACAATCGTTTTAGTTTCAACACATGGTCTCAGATCGAACCATTTGCCTGGCAAGTATATCTCCGGAAGTTTTTTATGATTGAACTACATTTGTCATTTTTTTTTCTTCTCTCTCTCTTCAGGTTGAATTCAACCCAAATATGCACGTCAGTGAGATGACATTTGACAACAATGTCGTTCAGTGCCAGCTTTATTATTCAGGGACATACGCACAGGCTTATAATTGCGAAATAATTCCACTTTTGCGCAGAGATTAACAAAGGATCTCCCTCCCACTACGTAGAATAAAAACAATTTACATGCTACCCGGTTGAAACCCGAAATTCTGACATCAAAATATTGCTAAAGGATGTGAAAAAAGTGAAAGAAAACAAAACAACAACTACAGCAGCAGCAGCAATGAGAAAAGTAATTTCTTCTGATAAAAACTATACAATTCGAAAATAGAGATGGTTCAGCCAAAGAAGATATAGGGGAGACAACCCTGTGATACTATTTTGGCACTTGTCTAAATCAATTGCTTCCTTAAGATGACAGTGTTTCTATTTATTTTATAATTTTTTAAAACTTTCTGTTCTTCATTTATAATTGTTGCATATTTCTATTTTTAATAGTTATTTTATACATGAGGCTAGTATTGTTTTATTATACATACATGTACATTATTTGGATACATGCACACACACACACACACACATACATACATACATACATACATGCATGCATATATACGTATATAAAGCTATTTACATGAACAAAATCAGTAAGTTCTAAATACATATTGTAGAGCGAAATGTTTTTAAAGATATATTCTGTTAGTGGTAATGCATTGTGACTTGAGATTTCCTATCAAACGGTAGCCTTTATTTGAATATCAGCGATCAGAGATGAATTGCTATAGTTTCTTCACAGCTTCCGGTACTGCATTATTGGTTTCAGGATATGATTATGATAGGAAGAGTTGTACTAACATACCAATATTTATTGTTTGGGCAGGGCGGCGTGCTGGCAGAACTGTTACCGCGCCGGGAGACATGCTTAGCGGCATTTCGTCTGTCTTTACTTCTGAGTTCAAATTCCGCCGAGGTCGACTTTGCTTTTCATCCTTTGGGAGTCGATAAAATATATACCAGTCGAGTTCCTGGGTTGATATAACCGACTTACCCTTCCTCGAAACGGTTAACCTTTTGCCAAAATTTGAAGCCTATATTTATTCTTTGGATGAGTTATTTCCCTTTGATTGGTTAAACCCCCCCCCCCCCCCCACTTATCTTTCGAGTTGAACTTATAAAGAATAAAAGGTTACAGGGTCGTTAAATAACTGCAACATGATAAAAGTAGGAAAAGTTAATTAGTTAAAGTTTTAAAAGTTTCATTGGGTGCATTGTTATATGGCAAACTGAGCTATTGATAGGATAGAAACTATAGGAGTAGGGAGTGAAATGGGTGGAGTATGATTACTGTTGTTAAATAATTGAGTATTGATCACTCCAGTTTGCCAGTGTTTCAGTTGATAGCTATCGAAGTAGCGGCATTTAGGGAAAAATCACTGATCTGACCTTTATATAGTCTCTGAATTTATTAAGAATCTTGTATAGGATAATTTTCTGCTATACATAAGCCGTAAGCATTTGTACTGTATTTGTATGGACAGTCTTACCAGAGGAGATTCTACTTGAGATCGAATGTAGTAATAGGTTCTTTCAGATACCACACGTAATTTAAGAGTTTGTTATATTCCTGAAGAAATTAAGTATGTTTGCATCATTATTCAAATGTACTGTCTACCGTAACCTTCAGTGTCTTCACGTGATGCTTAGATTGTGCTTGGTAGAGGTAACTTTTGGCAGTACATGACTGATTAAGGGGGCATGAATGCTTAAGCAATTAGCTTCGGTTGCTTCAGTTAGCCTTTTTAAGTTTTTTTGTTTTTTTTTTTATAACTCAGTTTAAGATTATTTCTACAGAATATTTTCTATATCAGAGGCTAATAAAGAAATGCATAAACATTAAGGTTAGAAAGCTTTTAATAATATTGGACTTGATATTTCAGAAGGAAGGTGTGAGCTAGATGATATTACAGTGCCTTTTCTTACAAATGATAGTTGGTGAGTTAGATGTACATCTTATAGTATCTTTGAAACTGCTAGTTTCTACTATTTATTTTTCATGGAGATTTCTTTACTTGATGACAGGTTAGAGCAGTGGTTCTCAATCAGGGTCCATATAAGATTTTGGGTGTTCCACACAATAAAATAATAAACTGAGGATCCACAATAGTATTTTAAGGGCCCCTGGAAAGATATTGCTTTAAATGTATGTAATATTACAGAAAACAGCTAGATTTCTTTTTCTAACATTTTACATAATTCAAAGTCCACCAAGTGTGAAAAACAAAATAGAAATTTTAGATGAAGTTTCAATAAAAATAGTAATCAAAGGGATCTATATGTAAAATATGGTTGAGAACCCCTGAGTTTCTTCTATTGATAAATATTAATCTGAGTTTCTTTTTAAAATTGTAGGGTATAAAAAGTTTCTATATTAATGTATGTGAGTTTATCTTTAAGTTTGCTAGATAGTTTGTACTTATTTACAGTTAATTTGCTGAGGACAACATCTAAGAAATTCACACTACTTAGATTTGATGAACAAATGTAACTACTCACTCATCTAATCTTGGCTATTGGATGATTGATAAATCTGCATTCAGGATGCAGGGCTGGATCTCATTATGATCCCGGTATGCAACATAAGTTTTGTATTTAGCTAAATCTTCTTAACTAATATCCAAGTTTATAAGTTATATTTTTGCATCAGTATTTGTACCATTATAAGTGTGTACACTAGTCGTTTGTAACTCACATCCAAAATATAGATATTAGTAAGTAATGAATTCTCGTTCTCAAGCATTTTCAAACCCATAATGCAATACCAAAAACTCTGTAAAGAATAAATAACACTTTATATATATATATATATACATGGATAATGTTTCAGCAAGATGTCTTTACATTATCTGAGTATTAATTGTATCTCATGAATATGAGACACCAAGCTACAATCTATTATCACTAATGATGTATAACTTTATTAAGGTGTAATTTCTACAGAAATATATGCATGCAACCATGTGTGTGTTTCGTGTGTATACATATCATATGAAAAACATGTATATTATATATACATATGTACATGTGTATATGTATATGCACACACATATACACATGTATATACATATGTGTGCGTGTGTATGAATGCATATATGCATATGTGTGTGCATGCATGTGTATATATGTATATATATATATATATATATATCCATATATTCTCAAAATGTATCACGTTAACTCGGTATATCAACCTGCAAATCGACTGGGATATCTTGTTTTTTAGTGTTATTTTGCTA
>NC_142929.1:168917559-168982284 GCF_046866305.1 Octopus bimaculoides
CACAAGGCTTTGTTCGGCCTGGTCAGACTATAATAGAAGACACTTGCCCAAGGTGCCAGCAAAGTTAGAGACAGCTGTTTCATAATTTGTATCTAATTACATCAGCAACACTAAAATATCCAACACACACATAAATATACATACAGATGCACGTTCATTATTGTTCTGTAACATAAGGAATCAGATTGCTCATCAGAACATTTTATCAATAGTAAGCATTTAGCTCTCTAGCCTTTGATTGATAATTATATACTCGCCATTATTATGATTCTTGGATTTTCAGGAAAGTAATGTCAATCTTACATTCTAGTCTCAACTTCTCAACCATTGCCTTTCTTGATAGCTGGACACTGTGTAGGGAGCTTACCATGGGCTATATATATATATATATATATATATATATATAATTTTAGGGAAAAGAACCAAGGTTCATGAACTCATCGATGAAAATCCACTGTCTTTTCCCTAAAACTATATATTTATATATATTTTATACTGTGAAACTTAATTTAATTTCAATTTTTAATAAATTGATTTTAATTGAGTTTTTAACCTATAATTTTGGATTTCATCCCTAATATTATTATATATATATATATATATATATATATATATATATATATATATATATATATATATATATATATACACACACACATATACACATACACATACATATATATCATATATATATATATATATATATATATATCAAATATATATGTATATATATTTATGAATGAATGCATGTATGTGTATAATATGAATGTACAAATATACATGTGACATAACTGCAGTTGACAATGTTAAATTCCTTGGCTCAGTATAAATATATTAGGCTACAATTAAAACCTTATATGTGTGTGCTTTTATATTTATACAATATGCTTCTTTGATCAGCAGAGATCTCTATATACATTATGGTATGGGCATGTACATGCTCATTATACTTGGAACTTTTTCAACCCATGCTAGCATGGAAGGCGGACATTAAACGTTGATGATGATGATGACAGATTTTTATAAATCTATGTGTTTTTCATTTATGCAGAGATCCATGAATTGATGTATAGTTGTATTTATGTGTATATGGATGAAACATTTTGTATATTGTTAAAAATGGGAAATGGATATGATTAAGTATGGCATATATCTGTGTCTTTGTGCATCTATGTGCATATAAATAAATATGTGTGTGTGTGTGTGTGTGTGTGTGTGCATATGCATATATATAAAATAATACAAAATAAATGTATTTGTATATGTATAATTATATATGAATGTTTTTATGTTTCTGTGCATACACTATCTTAAGTCGTTATGCTTCATATGTATGAGCAAATATGCACACACACACACACACACACACACACACACACACACACACACACACACACACACACATCTGCACATAACTATGCATACATATATCTTTGAAGACCTATAAACACAAAAATTCTTACAAATTATATGATATTGTTTTGCATACATAACGGAACATGTAGCAACATATATGCTCATATACAAACATACATGCATGCATATACACGTAAACACATATATACATACACACACACACACACACATATCAATACATATATACATATATACATGCATACATATGTACATTCCCACACATATATCAATACATACATACACAGACACACATATCAATACATACATACTTACATACATACATGCATACATACATACATACATACATACATAAATGTGTTTCTAAGTATGCATATATATGTGAGCAAGTGTATACTAATGTATACTTCATGTTTTACTTTATAGGAAGTTATAGAAGGTATGATTCTGAATATTTTTGAAAAAGATTTTGTATTAATATTTATTTTCCTATATTGGCTAAAATGGTATTTCTATCCCATTAGCATTATACTTTTCTTGATTTTGTGGACTACGTGAGTAATAGGTTGCTGTCTCTTATATCATATTTAAGAAATAATATAACTAAATATTTTAACTTTTGTATGGTAACTGTAATACAGAACAACCAAATGATTATTTTAATCATACTCTTTAGGATGAACTATTCATTATTGTAATAGATGTTATGGAACCAATACAAAAAGAAAAGAAATTATATAGCTTTTAAAAACACCTTTAACTAGGATATTGATAATTCCAGTTTATTATATTACAAATACTCACAGAGTAATAAATTGTAGGTTGTAGTATATTTAGCTTGATATTGGTCATGGCTAGTAAATTCATCTCAAAGCTCTTAATTCTGTGATTTTGAAATGCTGGTATAATTTTTTGAGATTTTTTTGTTTTTGTTTAATATGTATATTTGTGTGTGTGTGTGCTGAGAGAGCATAGGAGAGAAAGAGAAAAATGTGTCTGTTACAATATCTAATGGGTTAGAATATATGTAGCATTATATGTTATAATGCATCAGCTGTCTAGCATGGAATTTGAAAATTAGTATGGAAAAAATTATAAGTTAAAAGAAACAAAAACTTAGACATTGTATTGTGAAAAAGAAATGAATAAATGTGATATCTTTATATAAAATATATTGTTTTCGTTTCTTTGTTTTTTTTTTTGTTTTGTTGTTTTTGTTGTTTCTTTCTTTCTTTCTTTTTATATTTTATTTCAGTAAAGGTCCCTCAGGATGGTTGAGTCCAAATTCTTTTGATTCTGATCCAAACATGAAATCTTGGTACAGAAAAAAAAACATTTACATGCATTACATACATACATGCATTCATGCATGCATACATACATACATACATACATACATACTGGATCTAGATTAGAAGCTAGCTCTTTATTGGCAAGAAATCTTAAAATAAAACCGAATTACATACATATATACATCTCTCTCTCTCTCTCTCTCTCTCCCTCCTTATATATACATAAAGAGAGAGAGAGATGTACATACTTATCATCATCATCGTTTAACGTCCGCTTTCCATGCTAGCATGGGTTGGACGATTTGACTGAGGACTGGTGAAACCGGATGGCAACACCAGGCTCCAGTCTGATTTGGCAGAGTTTCTACAGCTGGATGCCCTTCCTAACGCCAACCACTCAGAGAGTGTAGTGGGTGCTTTTACGTGTCACCCGCACGAAAACGGCCACGCTCGAAATGGTGTCTTTTATGTGCCACCCGCACAAGCCAGTCCAGGGGCACTGGCAACGATCTCGCTCGAAAATCCTACAGGAGCCAGTCAGGCGGTACTGGCAACGGCCACGCTCAAAATGGTGCATCTCATGTGCCACCCGCACAAGAACCAGTCCAGGGGCACTGGCAACGATCTTACTTGGCTTGGCGGGTCTTCTCACGCACAGCCCATTTCCAAAGGTCTCGGTCCGTAGTCATCGCCTCGGTGAGGCCCAATGTACGAAGGTCTTGCCTCACCACCTCAGCCCAGGTCTTCCTGGGCCTACCTCTTCCACGGGTTCCCTCAACTGTTAGGGTGTGGCACTTTTTCACGCAGCTATCCTCCTCCATTCTCACCACATGTCCATACCAGCGCAATCGTCTCTCTTGCACGCCACAACTGATGCTTCTAATGTTCAGCTTTTCTCTCAAGATACTTACACTCTGACGGGTATTCACATTGACATTACACATCCAACGGAGCATACTGGCTTCATTCCTTGCGAGCTTACATATGTCCTCAGCAGTTACAGCCCATGTTTCACTGCCATGTAGCATGGTTGTTCGTACGCATGCGTCATACAGTCTGCCTTTTACTCTGAGTGAGAGTCCCTTTGTCGCCAGCAGGGGTAAGAGCTCTCTAAACTTTGCCCAGGCTATTCTTATTCTAGCAGCTACACTTTCAGCGCACCCACCCCCACTACTAACTTGGTCGCCCAGATAGCGGAAGCTATCGACTACCTCTAGTTTTTCACCCTGGAATGAGATAGAAGTTGTTTCCTGTTTGTTTGCAGTCTTTATTGCACCTGAACATCTGCCACAAACAAAAACTAACTTGCTAGTTAACCTGCCTTTGATGTTGCTGCACCTCTTATGTGTCCATAGCTTGCACCGGGTACATCTTATAGAGTTACTACCTACTCCTTTTCTACATACTGAGCAGGGCCATCTACCTGAAGGGGTTTGTGTTTTATCTACCTTCCTACTTATTAGGATTTTGGTTTTAGCTAGGTTGACTCTAAGGCCCTTCAATTCTAGACCTTGCTTCCACACCTGAAACTTCTCCTCTAGTTCTGATAGTGACTCCGCAATTAGGGCAAGGTCATCAGCATAGAGGAGCTCCCAGGGGCAACCTGTCTTGAACTCCTCTGTGATTGCCTGGAGGACTATGGTAAATAATAGGGGGCTGAGGACGGAACCTTGGTGGACCCCTACCTCTACCCGGAATTCATTGCTGTACTCATTTCCAACCCTCACCTTACTGGCAGCATCTCTGTACATGGCTCGCACAGCTCTCACTAACCATTCTTCTATCCCAAGTTTCCTCATTGACCACCAGATAAGGGATCGGGGGACCCTGTCAAAGGCTTTCTCCATGTCAACGAAAGCCAGGTACAGAGGTTTATCCTTAGCTAGGTATTTCTCTTGCAACTGTCTCACTAGAAATAAGGCATCAGTAGTGCTTTTACCTGGCACGAACCCAAACTGCATCTCATCTAAATTGATTCGCTCCCTAATTAGTTGGGCTATGACCCTCTCTGTAACTTTCATAACCTGATCTAACAGCTTGATGCCTCTGTAATTATTTGTATCTAAAGCGTCCCCTTTACCTTTGTAGCAGTTGACTATGATGCTGCTACACCAGTCATAGGGTATGACTCCTTCGTGTATCACCTGGTTCGTAATACGAGTGACTAGGCTATAGCCAACACTGCCAGATATTTTGAGCATCTCTGCAGTGATTCCTGATGGGCCGGGGGCTTTCCCGGTCTTCATACTCTTAATTGCTTTATCTACCCTGGTACTATCAACTCGGATAGCTGGTCCCTCTATTGGGTCGACATAAGGCAGGCTCTCTTTCTCCCATTCATTCTCTTTATTAAGCAATCTATCGTAGTGGCATCTCCAGACCTCTTTCTTTGCATCCTCATTTAATGCAAGCGTACCATCATCCATGCGAACACATTTCTCTCCTACAACATCACTATTCTCTCTCCTACACTGTCTTGCAACACGAAATACCTCGAGTCTTTGGTCCTCACGGCGCAGAACATTGGCAAATCTTTCCTTATCTGCTTCCCCTCTGGCTAAATAAACCTGTCGCCTAGCCTCCCTTCTGGCACATTGGTACAATTCCCTGCTACCACCGTTCTTCCAGTCCTTCCAAGCTTGTTTCTTTTGTCTAATAGCCCTGTCTACCTCCTTGTTCCACCACCACGTTACTCTGGGTTGGGAGGGGACCTTACACCACCCACAAATCTGGTCGGTGGCTTTCAACAGGTTGTCCCGCAGAAATCTCCAATTGTCTTCCACGTTGTATGATGCTATATCCCCTTCTATTTCGTTGTATATACATATATTTATGTGTGTGTGTGTGTAGTCTTTGTGTGTGGGAGATGTACAGGTACAACAAACACTAAAAATGTACAGAAATAGACTCTATCAAATACCAAGAGTATACCTAGGAGTAGTGATAGCTTTTCTTATCTAAGTGACCAAGTCAGCAGTGGATGTGGAAGCTCCGAGAGCATAGCTGCTAGAATAAGAATAGGCCAAGCAAAGTTCAGAGAGCTTCCACCTTTGTTGGCAAGAAAGGGCTTCTCCTTCAAAGTGAAAGGCAGATTTTATGATGCCTGTGTGTGAACAGCCATGCTGCACAGCAGTGAAATTTCGGTTGTGACTGCAGAGAGCATGTGAAGGCTTGAAAGAAATAAAGTTAGAATGCTTCCCTGGATGTGCAATGCCTGTGTGCATGTACAACAGAGTGAAAGCATCTAGAAAGATGAATTAGGCATGAGAGGCATCAAATGTGGTGTGCAAGAGAGACAATTGTGCTGGACGAAGACAGCTGCATAAAGAAGTGCCAGTCTCTAACTGTGCAGGGAATCTGTGGAAGACATAGACCCAGGAAGACATGGGACAAGGTGGTGAAGCATGATATTTGAATGTTGGGTCTCATGGAGGCAATGACAAGTGATTAAGCCCTTTGGCAATTTTCTGTGCTTGAGAAGACCTGTCAAGGCAAGTGAAATTGTAATTGTGGCCGGTGACGGTGATATGTAAAAGCACCCCTGCTGGTGACATGAAGTAGTTGGCATTCAGAAGGGCATCCAGCTATAGAAATCCAGCCAAATCAGACTAGAACTTGGTACAGCTTGCCAGATTACCAATTCTAGTCAAACCATCTAACCCATGCAAGCAAGCATGAAAAGCAGACACTAAATGATAATGAGGATAATGATGATGATGATGATATATATATATATATATATATATATATATATATATATATATATATATATATATGTATGTTGGTATGTATGTATACATACACATATACAAAGATATATATATATATATATATATATGGGCCAAGTTTAGAGAGCTCTTACCTCTGCTGGCAACAAAGGGACTCTCACTCAGGGTAAAAGGCAGACTGTATGACGCATGTGTACGAACAGCCACGCTACATGGCAGTGAAACATGGGCTGTGACTGCTGAGGACATGCGTAAGCTCGCAAGGAATGAAGCCAGTATGCTCCGCTGGATGTGTAATGTAAATGTGCATACCCATCAGAGTGTAAGTATCTTGAGAGAGAAGCTGAACATAAGAAGCGTCAGTAGTGGTGTGCAAGAGAGACGATTGCGCTGGTTTGAACATGTGGTGAGAATGAATGAGGATAGCTGCGTGAAAAAGTGCCACTCCCTAACAGTTGAGGGAACCCGTGGAAGAGGTAGGCCCAGGAAGACCTGGGCTGAGGTGGTGAGGCAAGACCTTCGAACATTGGGCCTCACCGAGGCGATGACTACTGACTGAGACCTTTGGAAATGTGCTGTGCGTGAGAAGACCTGACAAGCCAAGTGAGATCGTTGCCAGTGCCCCTGGACTGGCTCTTGTGTGGGTGGCACATAAGATGTACCATCCTGAGCGTGACCGTTGCCAGTACCGCCTGACTGGCCTTGTAGGGTTTTCGAGCGAGATCGTTGCCAGTGCCCCTGGACTGGCTCTTGTGCGGGTGGCACATAAAAGACACCATTTCGAGCGTGGCCGTTTTCGTGCGGGTGACACGTAAAAGCACCCACTACACTCTCTGAGTGGTTGGCGTTAGGAAGGGCATCCAGCTGTAGAAACTCTGCCAAATTAGATTGGAGCCTGGTGTAGCCATCCGGTTGCACCAGTCCTCAGTCAAATCGTCCAACCCATGCTAGCATGGAAAGCGGACGTTTAAACGATGATGATGATGATGATGATGATCTTGTGCAGGTGACACATGAAATGCACCATTTTGAGCGTGACCGTTGCCAGTGCCGCCTGGCTGGCCTTCGTGAGATTTTCGAGCGAGATCGTTGCCAGTGCCCCTGGACTGGCTCTTGTGTGGGTGGCACATAAAATGCACCATTTTGAGCGTGGCCGTTGCCAGTACCGCCTGACTGGCCTTCGTGCGGGTGACACGTAAAAGCACCCACTCCACTCTCTGAGTGGTTGGCGTTAGGAAGGGCATCCAGCTGTAGAAACTCTGCCAAATCAGATTGGAGCCTGGTGTAGCCATCTGGTTTCCCCAGTCCTCAGTCAAATCGTCCAACCCATGCTAGCATGGAAAGCGGACGTTAAACGATGATGATGATGATCATCATCATCATCATCATCATCCTCATTACCATCATCTAATATCTACTTTTCTGTGCTTGCATGGATCAGACACAGATTTTTGAGGCAGATTTTCTATGGCTAGATGCCCTTCTTGTTACTAGCCCTCACCTGTTCCCAAAGAAGATAACAAAATAATACTTCCTCTAGTCCTCCAAATACAGAAAGCTCGATGGCTGGACATTTTTCATGGAAGAATGCAAATGAACAGTACACATTGTATAGAGGTGATGTTTATTTCCAATTTGTATGAATTGTCAAGACAAGAAGACATGAACATACACACACACATATGTATATATATATATGTGTGTCTTTGAAGACCTGTGAATGATGTAAGACCTTTGACAGTGTGCAGCAGTAGACACGAAAGAAGCACTCCAGCTGATTAGGGTGCACAGTGTACACCCGCCTGATGGCCCCACTTCTGAAGATGGCATCTTCTTCCCAACCCTCAACACTTGCTCCTTGCTTGCATGTTCCATCTATTGTGTGACCAGGTAGAGTATATAGGATCTTCAACACACAACAGCGTTCAGGTAATCAGATCATATTGGCATAATTTGAAGAAAGCTGTCAAAGTGGTTTCTGGTGGAGTCAGAACTACGTTTCAAGTATTGTCTTCTGTGAAATATTCACACAAGCCATCTTCAAGATGTACAGATAGATTTACCACTTTTGGATGCCGCTCATGGATTTCAAAGCCCAGGATGTGCCACATTGCCTCGTTAGAAGAATTATACCTGCTCAACTTGTATTGCTGAATTTCATGTGCCTGCCTGCATTCTTGTTCAAGTCCAAAAACCGCCATATCTGAGCCCTTATTGATGCATTTACATACATATTTAATACTCTTTATAGAGTTGCATGACTCAACAATAACATGGGTCTGCAGTGTTTTAGACAGCAATGAGTTGTAGGACATGATCCGCCTGTTGTCAGTTTCCATCTCTTGACCATTAACTTTGAGCTTGGTAGTGTTTCCATCATCTTCTGGTTTTCGGTAGAAAGAGTTATTATTGGTATTTCTGTTTAAATTTTTCTTTATTTTTTCATTATTTTGCTGTTTATTATTATTATTATTGAGTGAGAGAACAGCACATGCCATCAAAGTGACACTGGGGTACAAATATACAAAGCCCAGTGTACCCATCATGTCTACCCATCTGATAAGGGTACACCGGGCAAATGCATCACAACAATATGTGCACAACATGGTGATCTTGTATCAAGATAAACAGCATATGACCTTGCAGTAGGTGCCCAGTTAGAATTTCCTTCAGGTGAAGTAGCTCATTCAACTCAAAAGATCCCTAAATAGGGGTTAAGGATGATGAATGAAACACCCATATTTCCAGGTGAATTATTCAAACCCCAAAGAATTCCTTTCAACACAATGGTTATGATGCTCTCCCACTACTTCTGCTCATGATCAGAGATGCACATATCGTCAGCCACTAAGGGACATGCTCAACTGGTTACAGTCAAGCAAATCTGTGGTATTGAGCAGAGTATTTGCAGTAGCTCATCTTTTACACCAAGGCAAAACAAGGTACATGATAACACTATCAATCAGTTAAGATCAAAAGCCATGAGAGCCACTGCCTGGTACAGTATCAGGGCATTTATTATTATTATTATTGTTATTGTTATTATTATTATTATTAGGGTGGCAAGCTGGCAGAACCATTACTACACTGGATAAAATGCTAGAATGGCACTCTAAGTTCAAATTCCACCAAGGCCAACTTTGCCTTTCATCCTTTTGGGGTTGTTAAAATAAGTAATTCTCAATAATTAGGGTCTAATTGACTTACCATTGCCCTCAAAAACTGCTGGCCCTGTGCCAATATTTGAAACCATTATTAGAATTGTAAGCACACCAGGCAAAATGCTTAGTGATAGTTCATCTGTCTTTACATTATGAGTTAAAATTCAGCCGAGGTGGACTTAGCCTTTCATCCCTTCCAGAGTCAATAGGTATCAGCTGAACACTGGGGTTGATGTAATCAATTTACCACCCTCTCCCGAAATTACTGTCCTTATGCTAAAATTTGAAACCATTATTATTATTTGTTAGCACACCAGACAAAATTCTTAGCAGCATTTCTTCTGGTTTTACAGTTTGAGTCCAAATGCTTCCGAGATCAACTTTACCTTTCATCTTTTCAGAGTTTGTTAAATAAGTACCAACTGAGCACTGGTAATTGACTTAGCTGTCCCCTAAAAAACATTGCTGGCCTTGTGCCAAAATTTGAAATCATTATTAATACTACTACTGATATTATATGCATTGTCCCGAGGACCTTCTTTTTTTTTCTCCAACCCCATCACATTCCCGTCTTATGCTCTCTCACCTTCTCTTTCTATTCTCCTATGATAATTGAACTGTTCTTATTTACATACTGGTGTAAACAGAGACCTATATCTTTCTCAGTACTGTACTTTTGCTGAGTAATGCCAATGAATGGCGTCAGAAGCATTAGTTCACATAACCAAGATTTATACTGATGTAATTAATGTTTTGGCAGGTTTTATAACACACATGTACATAATATAAAGCTTTAATATCAATCACGTTTTCTGTGCTCCTTTTTTTATACAATGTATGAACCCCATTGGTTCAAGATTATATACATGAAGAGGGCTGAGAGCTAATCAAATGAAGTTTCAGTACGTTACTCAAATTTCATTTATCAACTCCAGAGGGATCAAACTCAGACAGGGTCAATGTTGACCTTGGTGCTCTAAAATTTCCATCACACAACAACTTTATTAAGAGAGAAATACAAAAAAAGGGATGCAAAAGTCTGTATCAAAATATAGAAAATATAATTTATTTTTTCTTTCATTGATTTTTTTATTAATGATTTAGTGATGAACAATGTTTCATTATATACAAAAATGATCTGGAAACATCCCAGGTACACAAATAAACCACAGATACTATCTGAATAACACAGAAAACATCACTCCAACAGATACAAGGAAATATTTTTAAAAATCAATATTTCATTGAATAGAATGTTTAGTTGAGGCAATATCACCTTCATGTCTCATCAGAGAAAAGTCAGTTTTACCCTGTGAAGCTTAACTTCAGTTCAAGACAAAGCAAGAGGAAATTGACAGACTAGAAAATCCAAGCATCTCAACTAGGTGCAACTTAGAAATGCTTTTGAAAATAACCTTATATATATTTGCAGTTGTTGCCAGTTCCCAATTTAATAGTTCTCACAATTAGATTGGAGCCTGGTGTTGCCATCCAGTTTCACCAGTCCTCAGTCAAATCGTCCAACCCATGCTAGCATGGAAAGCGGACGTTAAACGATGATGATGATGATGATGATGATGATGATGTAATCCAAACTAGAATAATCAAATGGCTGCTAATCATCCAATGATAATCAGCCATACATAGAAGTTCATCATAATCATCATCCTTTAACATCCGTTTTCCATGCTGGCATGTATTGGACAGTGGCATCATTCAGTGTTAAATGTCTGAATGATTTAATACAATCAATGAATGAATTAATGAATGAATATGTGCTTATGTATGTCCACATGTATTCATGTCTTGGACCCTGACAAACCGTCCAACCCATGCTGTATGACAGAGGGACTGAAACACCCATTCACTGAGTCTACCAACTTAACCCACCCCATTTTGAATACCATTCTGTCCCCTACTCTGCTCCACACTAATCACTGGCATCACTCTCTCCCTTCTCCTAGGTCTCTTTTCCTTCCACCTCAATACAGTTTGCAGTGCTATTGTCTCCATCATCACGCTCTCACAATATATCTTTCCCAGCCTTCATGAGGGCAAGGTGAACCAACACAATTGTGCTGGTGCCAAAAAGCACCCAGTACAAACTGTAAGTGATTGGTATTCAATTTGAGCAGTAACAATGCAGGGCTTTATGAGCTGTATGAGCAAAGCAACCTCTATAGCACTGGTACAATAAAAATATGCACTCAATACACTCTGTAAAGTGACTGGTATTAGGAAGAACAAGCCATAGAAACTATGCCAAAAATGAAACATTGAAGCAAGTTCAGGCTCTCTAATCCACTGAATCATGTAGAGTCATCCTACCCATGGAAAAAACAAATGTGACATAAAATGATGATGCATGTGTGCGTATGTGTACGAGTGTGCATGCACATGCATACATGTGTAAAAAGACACACACACACACACACATATATATACATATACATATATATATATATATATATATATATATATATATATAAACTCTGCCAAATCAGATTGGAGCCTGGTGCAGCCATCTGGTTTTACCAGTCTTCAATCAAATCGTCCAACCTATGCTAGCATGGAAAGCGGACGTTAAACGATGATGATAATGATGATAATGATGATGATGATGATGATGATGATGGTATATATATATATATATATATATATATATATATATATATATGAAAAAAATGAAAAGGAATAGCTTTTCTGATAATTTTTCCACTTTAATAATTAGATGTTTATAAATACCTAATGATTTATAAACATCTGATTATTAAAGTGGAAAAAATTATCAGAAAATCCATTCTTAATCATTTTTTAGATGTACAATACTGTACCAAGGACTTCCTATTTCTGATTTATATATATATGTAGATATGATAATTCCAGACAGTAGATTGAATCTACAAACATATTTTCAACAATCTCACTAGGTGGGAGAACAGCTCAATGTACTGAAGAAGGCTAACTTAGCCTAAACAGCTACCACATGTTTAACACACTAACTCTAAAAACAGCCCCAAGAAACTAACTAAATGGATTTAAATATTTAGACAACCTCACTACTAAGCTGACTTAATGGAGACCACTTCCATAATCTAAGTGGGCCTAGAGAAACAACTCAGTAGACTAAGGAAGACTAACTTAAAAGAGATTATTTCCATAAGCTTAGTGAGGCATCTCAATAGAGTCAACTCATTAATAAAAATTGAACATCAACTGCATCAATCTCACAGTTTGGGAGGGTTTGCAAGGGTGAAGAACACTGGCCTTCTTTTGACAAACACTCCCTAATCTCAAACAGCATCTGAGAGTTTATTTGTCCCCCTTTGAATTCTCTCTCTCTCTCTTTCTTTCTCTCCTTTTATCATGAAGATTCATCACTTTCTTGGTTTTCCTCTTCGCTACTTTCCTCCTCTTCATCTTCTTCCCCTTCTTCATCTTCTTCCCCTTCTTCATCTGTTTCAACCTGATCTTCTTCCACTTGTTTCTGTTTCCATTTCTTTGCCATTGCCAGCAGCTTGAGGTTTGGCTGTGAAGCTTCTTCTTCAGGGAAGATGTAATCATAATATTCTTCCCAACCAGCATGAGACTGTGAAGGCAATAAATAAAAACAAAGTGAGCATTAAGTTATTCCATCAAAACATGAAAGGATCAATATGGGAGGGGGGAGATATAGACATATAATGGAGTACAAACTAAAAATCAACTTCAGAACACAAGCTACAGGTTATAGGAAATAAGCTAAAAGTATGTCAGAGATAACTGATGAGGAGATATAAGAAGCAGGTCAATAACAAACAAATATTGAGTCTATGTGTGTGTGTGTGTGTGTGTGTGTGTGTGTCTGTGTGTGTGTGTGTCTGTGTGTGTGTGTGTCTGTGTGTGTGTGTGTGTCTGTGTGTGTGTTTAATGACCCACAAACAAGTACAAAGAAGATGCAAAGGATGAAAAGTGTCTGGGTGAATCTTTGCTTCTATATCTTCGTTTCATTATACTGCAGCTGTAACAGTTACATTTTGCTGCAATAGACTGCCAAGTATCCAACTTTTGTGGTTAAGGATAGTAAGACTGTCTTAGATCCCAAACATTTGAGAATAGTAAAGTTGAATGTTCTGCCAGTTTCATCATTTTCCAGTGATTTAATCCATAGATTTTATATATTTGTCTTTGTCTATGAAACCAGCCTTCTTGCAACCATTCATGAATTGATGTAGATTAGGACTAAAGGTAAGGTCAAAACTGAGAAATAAAATAAATCAGTAAGATCCACTTCATGACAACATTTACTATATAAGAAGTTGCTTGTAATATTTTCCTTCTAGAAGAAAATTCACTTCATGCAAGAATCATCACTGATTCCACAATATTGCATAAAAATAAATAGACAATTTTTTTTCTACTAAAGTAACTTACTCCATCTTCAGACTCAATCTTCCGACGTTTCTTGATTTTCTGAGGCATTTGTTTTTCGACAACTTTCAATGAATTAATATCACCAGCCTCCTTCTGCAAAAGGTTAAAAAGAAGATAATTTCAGAAACAAGGCAAGCAGTACAATTATCATCACCACCACCACCACCACCACCACCACCACCATCAACGTTTAACATCCACCATTCACACTGGCATGGGTGGAACAGTTTGACAGGAGCCAGCCAGGCAGAAACCTGCACCAGACTTCTGTGACTGTTTTGGCAGGATTCTTACAGCTGGATGCCCTTCCTAACACCACCCATCCAGCAGAGTAGACTTAATGCTTTTTACGTAGCAAAAGCACAGACGAGGTCAGTTTTGGCAAGGTTTTTACAGCCGGATGCTCCTCGAAATGCCAACCACTTTACAGTGTGGACTGGATGCTTTTTATCATCATCATCATCATCATCATCGTTTAACGTCCGCTTTCCATGCTAGCATGGGTTGGACGATTTGACTGAGGACTGGTGAAACCGGATGGCAACACCAGGCTCCAGTCTGATTTGGCAGAGTTTCTACAGCTGGATGCCCTTCCTAACGCCAACCACTCAGAGAGTGGAGTGGGTGCTTTTACATGTCACCCGCACGAAAACGGCCACGCTCGAAATGGTGTCTTTTATGTGCCACCCGCACAAGCCAGTCCAGGGGCACTGGCAACGATCTCGCTCGAAAATCCTACAGGAGCCAGTCAGGCGGTACTGGCAACGGCCACGCTCAAAATGGTGCATCTCAATGAAGATAAATTTAGCATAACAGAAAATAAAAGAGTTTCAGTTTAAAGTTAAATAAGATGCAATAAGTTTAAAATACTTAACACTTTGAAATTCTTTCATTCATTGTTTTAACATGGAAGTTGCTCCTTTAATGACTTTAAATTATAAATCTTAAAACATTTCTGAACTAAAATGTGAAAATGATGACATGCAGTTTTTCTTTATTTATTTAGACATTTTCCAACCAAGTAGAAGAGTGCATATTTCACAATCCAAGCCAGAGGAAAAGTTATAAAAATAGGTTGAAATGTTCTAACTCTACAGAAATTGTGTTGTTAAACATGGAAAGATAAAATTTTATACAAAAGGAGAACAAAGGGTATGTTTTGTGAGTATGTGTTTTCACCCACATACTTACTTCATGTTTTCTACTTATTTCAAATACTATAATGACTATAATAGAGACATTACTACCAGATCTGATTAAAACTGCACAACACAATCAATGTAAACTTTATGGTCAATTTTCCTGCAATAGTACAATACCTTTTGTGCACCCACCACACTGATGGCACTTGCCAGTAGAATAATATAAATTATCATAAAAGGAAAACAATGATGGAATAAAAGTATAAGGTCCTACCTCAAAGTCAAACCAAGATTCCAACAACATTACACGTTCTTCCTTTTCTTCAGCTGTCTTCAATGATTTATTTGCATCCATATAAACACCACGAGCATTTTTTATGGATTGACTACCAGGAAGTGACATTTCAAAATGAGCAAAACTTATCCACACCTATATCACAAGATAGAAAGATATTCAATATCAGTGGCAATGACTTTCATAACTAAAATATCTTTAGATTAAATATCAGCGCAATACTCCCAATACAATGTGTCCTCATAGAAAGTTTCCCCTACACTCCAACAACACATTTCACCAATACTTCTATAATTACTTTTTCTTAAGACACCATCAGACAATTCAGACTAGGATTATTCAACAAAAATTTACTAGAATTAAGCCTCTGGAAGCCAATGATTCAGCTGTTTCATAGAAGAAAAAAAACAGTAAAGATCTAAAGGAGACATTATCAAGTGAGGACAAAAGTGTCTTACATCCTCTATTCTGCATAAGTCACACATACCTTTACATGTTGAGTCCTTTGTAATAGACGCCGGTAGAGGTTCCGTGTACGACCATATTCTTCTTGGTCAAATTCATAATCAATATAAGATTTCCAAAGGACCTCAGGCATGTCTAGCTTCGGTTGGTTGATGGCTAATTCATATATTGCTCTTGTCCGCTCACTGTCACCCAAAATGGCTTCTAATTCTGCATACTAAAATACAAAAATACAAGAGTAAATGGTTTTATTAAACAAGTTATGGAAGCCTAGAAGAGTGAAAGAGATATAAAATGTGTTCTTTTAATTCAATTTATTAATTCAAACATTTTGGGGGAAAATTTCAAGTGTTGAAGTTATAAAATATCTCTACATGGCAACATAGTAGTGTTATGAAGCATCAGAAAGAAAAGTTAAGGACTATAAAGAGAAGAAATAGCTGCTATAAATAAAAAGTACCAGCATTGCCTTCTAGCACTTGTGCTGGTGGCACGTTAGAAAATCATTCGAGCGAGGTCGTTGCCAGTGCCGCTGGACTGGCTCCCGTGCAGGTGGCATGTAAAAAACACCTTTTTTGAGCGTGGCCATTGCCAGTATTGTGTAACAGGCCCCCTCATGCCGGTGGCACGTAAAAGCATCCACTACACTCTTGGAGTGGTTGGCTTTAGTAAGGGCATCCAGCAGTAGAAACTTTGCCAAATCAGATTGGAGTCTGGTGCAGCCTTCTGGCTTGCCAGTCCTCAGTCAAATCGTCCAACCCATGCTAGCATGGAAAGCGGACATAAAACGATGATGAAGATGATGATGATGAATATCTCAATCAATCACAGGGAATATTCCCAAAGGATCTGGTTCCTATTTTCCTACAGTTAAGTGAATTCAAGTATGCAAAATGAAGTGTTCAGCTTAGAAATATCATCTTTTTATGTCATAGATAACTTCCACTGTCAGCACATGACTTTTTCATTTACATAGTGTCAATCATGCATTAAAAAAAGCAGTAAATTGCTTACCTTCATCCAGGTCATACAGTTCTCTGGACCAAATTCCAAGAATTTTTCATAGAGTATACGACATCGGTCAAAGTCTCTCAACTGAATCTCCAGATCAATATAACCACGGAATAGCTTATTTTTGGGACACTTCCCTAATGAAACACCCTGTAATACAATATTTTGAAAAATATTCATTCCTCTAATATATATTTTTAAAAAAAGGTTATACAGTAACAAAAGTCATCAAGCACCAGAGCAGCTATATTATATTTTATGTTGAACTCTTGTCAAGGCTGACTTTAACTTTCATCGCTACAAGGTTGAAAAAACAAACACCAGTAGTTTACTAGGAGTGGATTCTATTGACAATATCTCTTTCTTATACATTTGTGACTCTGAGCAAAGGAGAGAAATCAACTAATATTTTTAATGGGATTCATCTAGTTATTTTATTAAAACTAGCAAGTATAGATGATACAGAGAATGTAAAAATAAGTTTATAGTAAAATAATAAGTTAAGGGAAATCACAGAATATACAATTTCACAAATAAAATGATAAAGGATCAAGGTTCAATTTAATAACAGGAAAATGACAACAGCAAACACCAACGATTGTTCATGCAATTGTAGAATGTAAAAATTTTGACAGACAGACACTTGACTACCCATTTTTTTATCAAACAAAATTATTCAGTATATCCTTTTCTTATTAAGGATATAGGGTGCAATTTTAAAGAGATTATATATTATTATTATTTGCAGCTTGTTTGAAGAGTAGTAGAGGACTAAATTGTCATGTGTTTTTGCTTCTTAATCTACTGAAGTATAAAACATTGTATTTGAGAAACGTTAACTGTCTCAACCAACCCGCCTTATTGTTAATTTAAACAGAATCTTATGGTCAGAGCATCTTAGAGCAAATGGTATGTCTTAACCGAATCCCAATGCACCATAGCTACACTGCAAATTTGTGGAAACGAGATTACCTTCGTGAAATGCATCAACACAGCACAATCTTCAAGAACATTATGTAAATGTTTCTTAAGACTTACCAGAATTTTACGAGCAGCTTGAAGATTTTTTTGTCGAATTTCAAACTGTGCAAATAACAGCCAAATTTTTGCAAAGGTGAATTTTCTGTGAGGAATTACTTCTAAGGCAGCATTGTACACTGCACGGACCCTGTCAGCATCCATACAATCTAACTCTTCAAAGAAAGCATACATGATCCACAAATATATGTAACGGCGCCAGTGTCGTTTATCCTGTAATCAGATAAGATTATTATTAGAAAGGATAAAGTTACCACAGTGATAAGGATAGAGGGAGATAGTCTTTGTTTTGTTTCCTTTTTCATGCTACAATCAATGAAGAAAACATTATGTTTTTGCAACTTTATACATTGGCATATGAACTGAACAGAAGAAAATGAAGAAAGAGAACACAAAAGACAGAAGAAATAAAGGTAACACTGAAAATAATTCTGCTGTTTATGTCTTAAAACTAAGGACTACATCCGAAATTAATAAAGCCAGGTTGACTATCACAAGAAACTAGAACACAAAGAAACATGACTGACATTTTATACGTGTAGCTTTGAAGTGGCTAACTTGCAGGTTATTCTCAAGAGATTAAACCAACTACCTCTACTTCAAAATAACAAATCAAAAGACAAGCAAAATCCCTCAAAATCATCATTTAATGTGTCTTTTTCTATGCTAGTATAGGGTGAACTGATGTAATAGAGGGCAGCACCAAACTCCAATGTCTGATTTGGTATGGTTTCTATAGTTCGATGCCTTTTCTAATACCAACCACTTCACAGAGTGCACTGGATGTCCTTTCCATGGCACAGGCACTGGTGAGATCACTAAGTACTTACAAGACAAGACCCTTCAACAGTGTGGGATATAGTATTGAGGGATATGAAAGTAGGGATAGGACTAGGTGTCTTGCTGAAGTGTTGAAAACATGGCAAGAGAGAGAGAGGGAGAGGGGGAGAGAGAGAGAGAGAGAGAGAGAGAGAGAGAGAGAGAGAGACAGAGAGAGAGAGAGAAAGAGAGAGAATAGGGATAGAGGAAGAGAAAAAATGGGCGGACAGGTAAGTACACTAGAGTGAAAAAAGTGCAACAGATGAATAGAGATGGGAATTGAGGTGGACACAGTAAATATCAGTTTAGGGGAGGGTAAGTGAAGAAAAGGAAATAAGAGTGGGTCAGTAATTCATATCTAACCACAATCAATAGCCAAGATACTTAACTCTCTAATGACTCAGTTTCCCACCAACTTATTAAACTAAGAATAGACAGTACAGTATAGGATTAAAAAAAAACTGTCATCGTGGGAGCACTTTAAAATTGGCAATTGTTCATTAGTCCAATCTTGGAAAGAGGTGGGCTCAGCTAAAATGCCTTTTAACAATAATTTATTCTCTGAATATTTCTACTCTTTTACATCAACAGGTGTACATTATTGTGCATTCAGTTATTGATTCTGCAATCACTACTTGGGCAAATATGGTGAAGTTTATGTTTCACTGACGAGGTTATGATAAGTTCAAAATATGTCCAGAGTTGTCTCCTATACTTGCCAAAAGAATCAAAATAATACTCAGTGACTAAAATATTTTTTTCTTCATTGCATAATTTTTTTCTGGTTAACTTCTTAATGCTTTGGCATTGAAAATGTTAACACTTTTTCGTTTACCACTCATGTTGGGATGAGAAAAATCAAGCCCATTATCCTTTATTTATCAAAGTCCTCAAGACCGGAGGGAGGAAGGATGGAAGTCATCTTCAAACTGGAGACCTGACCTGAATACTTACAACAAAGTGATCTCCATCAAAGGAAGCTAAAGACCAGATAGTTAAATCATATGACAGATTAAAGCTTATCTGAAATGCACTACACGAAGAGTTCTTCAGTGGTAGCTCTACATCCCAGTGAGTTGTGTGAGTCACCAACGATGTGTCTGAGTAAAAATTATAATGTTTAGTTACAGACCTGTGAGGGGGGAACGTTGGCTATGGCTCTCTCATAAACTTCCCGAATTTGTTCCATTTCTCCATCAGCTTCTAGAAGACGCAGGTAGTCAAACCAGGCATCATAGTTCATTGGATTTGCTTTTACTTCCTGCAAAATAAAGATAATTCATTTTTTATATTACACTATTTTATTAGATATTTATCTTATTAATGAACTGATCTAATAAAAAAATTTTTAGCTTAAATAATGAGCAATCATTATATAAGTTACTATACAATGTACCTAATTATTATAGAGTAATTTGCTTACATAGACAAATAGCAAGTCAATTATACGACAGTGAATTTGTTAGACCCAATGTTAATCTGTTTATAATATGGATAGAAACAAAAATATTAAAACTAAATATGATAATATTGCTCTTAATAAATAAAACCATCAATCATCATCGTCCTTTAATGTATGTTTTCTTTGCTAGCATGGGTTGAACGATTTGACTATAGCTGGCAAGGTAAGATGCTGAACCAGGTTCCAGTCTGATTTGGCTTGGTTTCTGTTGCTGGACGCCCTTCCTAGTGCCAACCACTGTATTGGGTGCTTTAACACACCATTGGCATGAACACTTTTACATAGCACCAGCACAGGACTCTTAAAAAAAGATCTAACTACACATATGAGTTGACTATCTAAATATTTAAGATAAGTTGAATTATAACTTCTCAGACTACTAACCACATCCTTATGGCTGAATTTTCTTTTAATTTTTGCATCTACACGTTTCAAGCAGGTTAATCTCTTGTTTATACATGTATGGAAGTTAAATACACTATAGTGATTTGATAATATCAAAAAATTATAATATAATAAATGAAAAGAAATTAAAATATTTTTTTAAAAACATTTCATTATTGTTGAAAAAAACTTTATGGAAAAACTGTCTACACATGCAGAGTAACTAAACTGATATTCAAACATCTTATTATAGACTCAATAACATAATTCTCAGTAAGAGTATTTTCAAACATTCAATTCCACTGAACTCACATAACAACAGTTTTAAGCTTAAAATTTTTAAAGTTTGTAATAAAACAAAAGTAAAAAAAAATTACACTTGGAGTCAAAATTTCAACTCTGTTCTGTGAAAAAAGGGAACTAACATATCAACACATAGACAATTTTATTTATAAAACATACTTAACTAATGATTCCAATATTATCACAGTAATTTGTAAACCCTGTGTGTATACCCTATTTCCCCAATTTTATTATCCATTCCTAAGCTAGAAATATATCACCCTACCTCTTCATACTGGAACCGCCTTTTGCTGACAATGACATCTTCAATGGCTGTACGATCTCCATAGCGTTTCTCGTGCTTTGTATAATTCTTATATATTTCTGTACATTTCTCTTTTGGTAAACCATCTAAGGCAAACTTATAAATTGATCGAGCTCGCTCATGCTGTAATAGATTTTATCAAATGTATACAAATAAAAATTATAGAAAAATAAGACAACTAGTATTTCATTTTGAAAAAACAAACACATAATAAACTTAAGCAAATTAATATAACCATATCTGTAAAAATTCCATTTTCAAAACTTTAAAATTGTTAGTTTACAAAGAACCATGAAATACATATCTTTTGGAACAGAATTTTTTCTGAAACATTTGATTTTTTGGGTTGGAGTAAAATATTGAAAAAGCAGTCTAAGGAGAGAGTATCTATAAAAACTACGTTTTTGTTATACACTAGTCATCTCTTCAACCTAAGGGCCATATAAACAATCTTAACTCTGGAAAGAAATCAAACACATAACCTTTAATTATCTTTCATATTATTCTGCTATACTACAACTATGCTGGTAAAACACCAAAAAATTGTAATAAGCTATACTACATCCTCATAGTATGACTAAACTTAAACCCACAGTCCCGTTGAAGGAAGTATAGTATCAGCCCAACTGAACTGTAGATTCTAAAAGATAATATCAGTAATACAGACATGGTTATGGTGTGAAAAAAACTTCATTGAGTAACCACATGGTTTGAGACTCAGCCCCAAAATGTAGAACCTTGGGCAAGTGTCTTTTACTACAGCCTCATGCTGAGCAATGCCTTGTGAGTGAAATTTAGTAGATTATTAGACAAAATGTCTTTTGATATTTAGTTATATCTCTTTAATTTCTGAGTTTAAATCATATTATGGTTGACTTTACTTTTCATTCCTTCAGAAATCAATAAAATTGGTAACATTAATATAAGGGAATTCAGTCAATGATACCTTTTCCTTAACTTGATGTTAGATAATGCTGCTCATAAAATGAATAACAACTAGTAATCTTGAATCCCGTATAAAGTTTTGGTCTTGTGTTCAAGCCAGAAATTATAACATAGCAGAATTTATAGAGTACCAGATAGAATGCATTATATTTAGTTGTGTTGCTTTATATTCTGTGTCCAAATCCTGCCATAGTTTTCTTTGCTTTCTATCCTTCTGAGGCCAATAAAATATGCACCAGTCATTAGTGATGATTAAGTGAACAACATACCTCTCCTATAATTTGTGACAATATAAAGAAAACATGACATCAAAAATTAAAGCTGTTTTCACTAAATGTTTTAAATTAATTTTCTTAGATTTAGTTATTTTTGTCTGTCCTTTTTCTTCAGATAATTTGGAAGAATCATGAAAGTAATGTATAAAAGAAAAATTCTATTCCTCTTGTTGCAACTTTGGGTTTGAATTTACAACTTTTACTCCTGAAGTAAGATTTTAACACTCTTATCCAGCTTGCTGCAGTGTAGAACATATATGAACTAAAAATAAATCAAATACACCAAAGAACCAAAACCACCTGAAGCAATAAGTCATCAGGAAACATACAGATGGGTAAAGAAAAAAAATGACACAGACAGCACTAATGAAACTCAAATATAAGTTTAAAATAAACAATACAATTTAGACCTACCTCTTTTTGACCTTCTTCAAATTTGGCAAAAGCTATTAGCAAAGTTTCATCCATATTATCCTCTCCAAAGAACTCTACAGCCCGTTCATACACTTTCCGTGCACTGTTGATATAGTTGTTCTTCTCCTCAAAGCGTGCATATTTGATCCAGTTCTTTACTTCAGGATGGACATATACAAGTGATTTAAGTCAAGGAAAGAGGCCAGAGACTTGAATTAAATGCAACATTTGCTAACCTCACTGATGATACACTAATATAAATCAATCAAACTATCAAGTTCAATTTTTTTATATTGTTACCTATGCTTTGCTCCAATTTATAACTTCTGCTATATACACCATATTTTTGACTGAATATTTTATTTTTCAGTGTCAGTGCATATGTGTTGTAATTTACACTATACATTTTGGGAAGAAAACCTGGAATTTCCCTACTCCCTTCATAAGACCAACTTTAAGTCTGCTGTGAATGTGACGTTGGCATTATTGATAACAATGATCTGCATTGGACAAACAAAATCTCTAAAAATCATCAAGAAGGCTGAAAGTGCCTAAGCATCCCTCAATAAGACCTTTGATAGTCATTCACTAACTATTTATTTAAAGCTATATATATTTGTGGTACATTCACACTTAGTTTGCAACTCCAGTCTGGAGCTTCCTTTTTGTCCAAAATACTATCTACTGGAATACTCTCCATCAGTAATTTATGTCATACTTCTCTGGATATCAGCACATTAAAGCATCACCATCAAGCAGCTGACATGAAAAAAGCCCAAAAGATTCTCCACTGTCATTCCAATAACTTTAGCCATCATTTTGAATTCAATATCTCTACCACTCATGGATGGACATGCTTATAAAATCTAAAAGCAGTGCGGCACTAATGACTTATGGAAGCATTTTGTATGCTCAAAATTGTTGAAGCATGAAATAAACCACTTGCATTGATAGTTAGCTCTTAGGACACTGTAACCTTCAAACATTCCATGCTCCCAAAATTCACCAACATATCTAACATGCCCTCTTAACGACACTTTTACAGTTCTCTTTTCTGTCTTTCTATTTTATCCTGTGTTGTACTATACATGTATTTTCAATATCACTGCTGTCTTCCTTTACTTCATTTATTGCTGCATTCTGCCCAACCTTTCAACCCTTCTTCAATGAGTTGCAGTGTCTGAGCACAATATAATGCAGTAAGCTCATTACTGATCAAAAAATGTATACAGTGTTTTGAACAAAATACCCTTTGAGCAAAAGTATTTGCACTGCATTTTGATCACTAACTTCTCCAACAGGTAACAGGTGTTTTTATACACACAGGCCATATGAAAAAAAACTATGGAAGATGAATTTTTTTGCTGCTTTTTCTAAGTAAATGTAAAATCCAAATACATCCCCAAATTTAGTGTCTTGTTGCACTAAGCTCCCAGTCCTACCAATATTCATGGGTCCAAACCTCTGTGTTATGCCTCTACATGGTGCAAATTATTCTGCTTGCCTTATTGCCAATACCTATTAGTCCTTCACAACAGTAAAGTAAAAAGGGCATCTAGCAGTAAAATCACCTATTTTCAACATGGTACTGGATTCAAACCCTACATGGACCATTGTGCTTTCTATCTATTGCTCTTGACAATCATGTTTTGCTCAAACAACAGTACTAAAACCATATCTACTTTATTGTGTTAAAAAAGAAACAACTCGGATGTAAAAAGAAAAAAATATTGTCACATGCAAACAAAAAAAGTTTCAAGAATTTTCCAAAACATGATAAAATGAATACATGAGAAAATGGTGGGGAGCAAAAACTGGTACAAAAAATTGTAAATAAACGAAAATAAAAACGTCATAGAACAAAGAAAGGATATATCGTTCATAAATTGCACGTGCACGGTTTATTTCTTTATAGCGCAGTTCAAAGTTGATGTAAGAGTGCCAGGCTTGCTCTTCAGGATGCCACTCCATCCAACGCTCAAATACCTGTCGACTACCTGAAGAGATAATAAAATTCAAATAGTGACAATGAAACAGGAAAAAGAAAAATAATATCAAATACAATTACAAAATATAACATAGAAATGGTAATAAATTATGCTCTTGTGTGGGTGGCACATAAAATACACCATTTTGAGTGTGGCCGTTGCCAGTACCGCCTGACTGGCCTTCGTGCGGGTGACACGTAAAAGCACCCACTACACTCTCTGAGTGGTTGGTGTTAGGAAGGGCATCCAGCTGTAAAAACTCTGCCAAATTAGATTGGAGGCTGGTGTTGCCATCCGGTTTCACCAGTCCTCAGTCAAATCGTCCAACCCATGCTAGCATGGAAAGCGGACGTTAAACGATGATGATGATGAACAATGACAATGAGGTTGATGTCATTGTTTTGCGTTGTCTGTCAGAGTTCCTAATTTACATTTGATATCCAATTGATGTATGCCTCACCTGCTTCATGGATTGTTCTATATCTCTCCAAGGATTATAATCACAAAAATGTTCCATTGCCAATTTCAACATCAACATATGTAAAGCCTCCATCGGTCAATGTTGATCAATTATGGGCACATATATGTGCAAGCCTGGGCAAGATTTTTTTTTGGAAAACAAGCAGTTGGCTATGCATGCAAGTTTTGGATCTATTTTAAAACGGGGGCCACATTTTTCATTAATGTTTTACGTAGTGTTTTTGGTACCGAAAGACTTTCAAACTTCGTATACTTATCTATTTTGTGTTATAGAACAGAAAAATATTTTTGTATTCGAATTTATTTCATGTAAAAAATTGTCTTATTTCAATAATTTCAACCAATCACTGACAAGTATTCAGTTGTTTACATTTACTCCTTTGGCTGATTAAGCGATGTAAAGCGTATTTAATCTCCATACCTTCGTTTTATTTGCTTTTTTCATTTTAAATTTGCTTTAACCCTAACCCTAACCCTACGGTTAGGGTTAGGGTTAATTGTTTCAGAATCGTTTGTTTATGTAGTCAGCAGTTAATGTATATCGGCTGAATGGACGTCAGTGATTGGTTGAAATTACAGAAATACGACAACTTTAACATGGAATAACTTATGGATTTCTTTTTTTTTAAAGAAGACTAAGAGAAAAAGATGTTTTATATGACACATTCTACCAGTGTTCCAAGTTTCAAAGTGTTTCGTTAATGAAAAATGTGGCCCCCGTTTTAAAAAAGATCCCAAGTTTTCCCTTCACTATGCCACTGATGTTTAGCCAAGAAAAAGGCAACCAGCTTGGAACAATATAGCTTGACACCAGTTTTATCACATGTTGTTTGTTAGAACACAATGAACTAAAACACATCTACAAAGCATCTCACTCATACTTCTGACAGCTATACTAATCCACTATCCTGGATTGGTACTTTATCATCAACCCTGAAAGGATGAAAGGCAAAGTTGGTCTTGGTGGTATTTGAGCTCAAAGCACAGAGAACTGGAACAAATTCTATCTATGACTCCAATGATTCTACCAATCTGCCATTATAAACAAAAACACAGACATCACTCTTGAATATTTTCAGACTATGAATGCTTCAGTTGATGCACGTTAGCTAACCAATGTTCTCCAAAAGTACAAAGCTATTAAAGGTGCCTATCAGATGCTCTTGCTCATCCCCAACAGCACAGGCCTGTGATGGACCATCACTTTTGACATCATTTTATCAAGTGAGATGTTATATACATCATCGTCATCACTATTTTCCATGCTGGCATGGGTTGGACAATTCAACAAGAGACAGCGTCTGCTTTGGCAAGGTTTCTATGACTAGATACCCTTCCTAACACCAGCCACTTTACAGAGTGTACTGGGAGTCTTTCATGTGGTACCAGCAGTGGTGGGGTCACCAAATAACATGCAAAACAAGACCCCTGAACTGAGGGATGTAGTATTGAGGGAGGTTTATGTATGCCTATGTTGAAACTTAATCATACACAACCTTCTCTCTCTCTCTCACACACACACACTCAAAAGTCATACAGCATTAATATTCACACAACAGAATAGGACATCACTATGTAATCGAAACGTATTTACCTGGTATATTATCCAGCATTTCCTCCATGTATGTGTATTTGTACCAGAATTGGTTCGCTCGAGGTAAGATAGTGATGGCACGGTCCCAGATGTTTCTAGCATGATTGATTTGGCGATTTCTGAAAATTAATTTTTAAAAAAAAACTAATAATAATAATAATAATAATAATAATAATAATAATAATTCTGTCAACTGAAGCATAACTTCAATAATTGATAAATGTAAGTTGGTAAAGTACATTAAAAAATTGAAAAACATTATAAGCATTATAAGTATTGTTTTTAGGATTCTAGTTTATTTCAGACAATAAGGCAGACTGTATGACGCATGCGTACGAACAGCCATGCTACATGACAGTGAAACATGAGCTGTAACTGCTGAGGACATACGTAAGCTCGCAAGGAATGAAGCCAGTATGCTCCGTTGGATGTGTAATGTCAATGTGAATACCCGTCAGAGTGTAAGTATCTTGAGAGAAAAGCTGAACATTAGAAGCATCAGTTGTGGTGTGCAAGAGAGACGATTGCGCTGGTATGGACATGTGGTGAGAATGGATGAGGATAGCTGCCTGAAAAAGTGCCACACCCTAACAGTTGAGGGAACCCGTGGAAGAGGTAGGCCCAGGAAGACCTGGGCTGAGGTGGTGAGGCAAGACCTTCATACATTGGGCCTCACCGAGGCGATGACTACTGACTGAGACCTTTGGAAATGTGCTGTGCGTGAGAAGACCTGGCAAGCCAAGTGAGATCGTTGCCAGTGCCCCTGGACCGGCTCTTGTGCGGGTGGCACATAAGATGCACCATTTTGAGCGTGGCCGTTGCCAGTACCGCCTGACTGGCTTCCGTAGGATTTTCAAGCGAGATCGTTGCCAGTGCCCCTGGACTGGCTTGTGCGGGTGGAACATAAAAGACACCATTTCGAGCGTGGCCATTGCCAGTATCGCCTGACTGGCCTTCGTGCAGGTGACACGTAAAAGCACCTACTACACTCTCTGAGTGGTTGGCGTTAGGAAGGGCATCCAGCTGTAGAAACTCTGCCAAATTTAGATTGGAGCCTGGTGTTGCCATCCGGTTTCACCAGTCCTCAGTCAAATCGTCCAACCCATGCTAGCATGGAAAGCGGACGTTAAACGATGATGATGATGATGATGATGATTCCTGGAATATGCAGAACCAATTTCTCACAGGTATGTACTGGCAGCATGGATGATTAATGATTAAACTATAAATCCTAAAGGCACAAGAAAACATTTACTAACAGACATTAAATTTTAAAAAACCCATGAGCTAATATCATCTTAGCTACTTGGCTATTTTGCATTTGAAAATATATAATCAAATGGCATAAATATTTAAAATAATGAACACTTACTTCATTTCCATTTCAGCATATTTTAACCAAACTGTGATGTTTCTGTGGTTCACATCTAAAGCTCGTTCCCACACAGACCGTGCTCTGCAGAAATAAAGAAAATCAAAATGTAGGATATATCTTCCATAATTCCAATGATTTGCTGCTGTATCTGAACTTTTTTATTAATACTGCTAATAAACTATATACATTTATCAGCAATTAAATTATAACACAATGATTTCTAAGTCAATGTAAAGTAAATATGTAATATATAACATCAAGACTGACAGTTTATTATTTTATCTTTCTAAACATTAATAAATGACTTTAACTATATACTTGTAATGTAGGTGTTTAAACTAGCTGTAATAATTACAAGTTGTTTTTTACTACTTTATATTATTATTTTTTCCCCCATTTTGGGCATAAAGAGGATCTTATTAATTTAACTTGCTGTTATATATGAAAACACATAAAAACTTATCAAAGATTTCTGAGAGATTAACGATTGAAAATAGGAGTACAGTAAATAATGTTATACCTTATAAGCACCAATTTGAAGCTAAACAGAGCAACAGGCCCACAGACAGGGCTGAATATTCAGTGTCTACTTTTTGTCAAATGCCTTCATAAACAATTAGACTACAGAGTGCTTACCACACCATTTTCTCAAATTAGGCTCTATGAATATTTTCTTCTGCTATAATAATCAATAACAGAATCACCTAGCAAGAGATAGACATGTGGTTCAAACCCAGCCAGAGAGCCTTTTCCACTTTTTGCCTCAAGTTAGTGATATCGTTTATATTAAAATCTAAGTTAATCCAGAGAGTATAGCAGTTGGTGGGCATACATTAACTACTATACTCTTTATTTTCATCCTCAATATGGAAGGAAAATAAAGTATAACATAAATCAAACAAACAGAAACCTTTGAATTTCTTTTTGTGATTCTTCCCATTGGGCATACTTAATCCAGTTGCTCATCACAGTTCGATTTTTGCGGATATTGTCTTCATATGCCTGAAAGGAAGAATGAAAAGATCAAATTTAACACCCCAGCAACATACAATATTCAAATGGAGAAAATGGCATTTTTTTTTTTTTACAATGATGGGAAAGATTAAAAAAATTGACACAGAAACATTGATTTGTATCTTACATTCAAGGCCTAAAAGAAAATATAATATTTATATATGTACTGGTGCAACAATAAAATGCACCCAATACATTCTATAAAGTGACTGATGTTAGGAAGGGCATCTAGCCGAAATGTATAAATGAAACACAATGCTTTGATACATCTTGGAAAGCATTAACTCCACATAAGAACCGACTCGATAAGTGATGAAACATCTAATCCATTCTAGCATGAAAAGTGGACATAAAATAATGATGATAGTAACAAAATACTAGATGCAGGTACTTCACCATTCTGATCCAAGTTCAAATCAAATCAAGATCAACTTTGCCTTTGAATTCTCCAGGGACAATGAAATAAGAACTATTTATTGTACTGGGATTGGTTCAACTGAGTATATCCAATTCCAACAAAAATATTGGCCTCATACCTAATCAAAGGAAATCAGATTCATATTCAGACAATTTCTAAGAATTTAACACACCATCCAGTCCATTAAGCAAACCCATAATAGTGAGACATTTTAACCACTAGACAATGAACTATCACCGCACACACATTATATGTGAAGTACCATACAGTTTCTATCTACAAATTCATTCACAAGGCAATATAGGGCTAAACTAAAACACACTTGCCCAAGGTGTCATGCAGTGAGCCTGAACCTAAAACCAGGTGTTTGCAAAGTGAACTTCTTAATCACACAGGCATAAGTAGTAAATGAAGTGAAATGTCTTGATCAAGAATAAACTCTGTGTCATATACTTAATGCCTTGTGATGAGAGATTAAGGGATTTCATACATTTGCAAACGTAAAAGTTTATCAATTTTAACTTACCTTCCTTTTCTTGAGTCTATAATCTGCCAATTCCTCTGGATCTGAAATTTTCTGCTTGGGAGGCTACAAAAAGGATATATTTAGTTAAAATCACTATTTACTGGGAAATGTGAAAATATTATAAAGAATATGGGAAGAGATTTATTTCTCAAATATAACAGCCAAAGTAGGTAACTTCGACATTGTATCTAAGATTTTCTTTGTTGGTCTGATTGAAAACAAAATAATATATTATACAAACGATATATCAGACCCCTCGTGAACTATACTAGTACAAGCTGACCTCATAATATCTCCACAACAAACCACAAGCAGTTACAAAAAAACACAAAATAATACACTTCTCCAATATTCTGATTGTCAATCAGCATCTCATACAAACCACTCTTCTTGAAGTACATCAAGTTGGATACATGGTAGATCCAAAATCCTGAATGTGTGGATGTCAAACTCAGTATCTGACACCTAGCTAAATGACATAGGTCTATTCAAGCAGGGTTAATAGAAGCTACACAAGTTGACAACAGATCAGATAAGGAACATAGATTTTTGAAAGAGAACTTAAGTCATATTTAATGATTAGACTTATACTAAGGAAGCAGCTAATCATAAGATACTAATCCATTTAATCTATGATCCAGCATCTGGTTAGTTAACTGACACTTTTTTTTTTTGTACAGTAAACTTATAGTCTTAGAAATTAGTGTAATTTGCATTTGAAGGTAATGAAACATTTGTCAATTATGCAGTGCTGTCACTGCTTATATTGATGCCATCTTGACCTGCATTTTCCTCATGTAACAAAGTAAATTGAGCAATTATCAATTGAATCTATAGACTCAATGTCATATCGAAGACAAGAAATAAATCAATGGGTTGTTGAGAAATTCTTTTTAGATTCAGCCAAATGCAGTTCTTCTCAACTAACAGAAGGAAACTAATAAACAGTAAATACTTTGGCAGTGGTGAGATTGAACACCATTAACAGATGAAAGTAAAACTTAGTAAAACAGAGTAAAATAAATTCATGTAGATAACTTACTGGTGGTACCAATTCCAACTCTCGCTCCTTTGCTTCACGCAACAGCTGTTCTGCAGTAATCTGCACTGGAGCTGGCATCTTGTTTTTAACCTGAAATATAACCAAATGAATATTAGACATATACCAGAATATCCTAGAACCACCTTTACAAGCTATGTAGATGATACAAAAGTCTCACAGGAAATAGAAAACCCAGAAGATGACATGCATCTGCAAAAAGAGTTAGATGTAATATACAAGTGGACTGACAATAATAATATGCAGTTTAATGCTGGAAAGTTCCAAGCCCTAGGTTATCAGCAGACAAGGTTAAATGCTATGCAGACAAAAGACACTGAATTTTGAGGGATCACAGTTCCAGAATCACAATTAGTGTGTGACCTGAGCATTGACATGAGTAATGATGTAGCCTTTCATTTGCATATTACTAAGTTGGCAATGAAATACAGGCGGCTGACCAGATGGATTCTTAGAACTTTCAAAACAAGAGGGTAAAAAAACCATGATGGTCGTCTGAAGGGCATTTGTCCTAAGTCATCTTGACTTTTGTTCCCAACTATGGTCACACACAATGTGAAATTAATAGAGGAACTTGAAGTGGTCCAGTGAAGCTAAATGACAAAAATAGCTTCAATACAGCAAATTAGCTACTGGGAAAGACTTGTGACGCTAAGACTTTACTCTCTGGAATGAATGCAAGAAAGATATGCTGCAAAATACATCTGGAAGAGCTTGCCCTTAACCTTCGTGCTGAAAATTATACAAATGCCAGAACAGGGCACCATTGCATAGTGCCTAAAATCCCTCCGCTGCCCCAAAAATACAGAAACAGATACTGCAATAGTTTGGGATACAAAGGTCAATAGCTCTTCTATATCCTCCTGTAGGAGCTCAAAGACCTACATGGTGTGGATGTATAAACTAAACTGGATCTCCAAATGTCAAAATCCCAGATGAACCAACTTCACAGAAAGAAGCAGGAATGAGGGCAGCAGCAACAAACTCCCTTATTCACCAAATGCCAACTATTAAAGGAGGATTAATGAAGGTGTAGCAACACCAGTTGGCAATGTATGAGCACAGACACAGACCTTAAGCTGAAAGTAGAAAAAAAGAAAAATGTTGTTAGATAGCTGTTTGTTGGCACTCCGTCGGTTACGACGACGAGGGTTCCAGTTGATCCAATCAACGGAACAGCCTGCTCGTGAAATTAACGTGCAAGTGGCTGAGCACTCCACAGACACGTGTACCCTTAACGTAGTTCTCGGGGAGATTCAGCGTGACACAGTGTGACAAGGTTGGCCCTTTGAAATACAGGTACAACAGAAACAGGAAGAAAGAGTGAGAGAAAGTTGTGGTGAAAGAGTACAGCAGGGTTCGCCACCATCCCCTGCCAGGGCCTCATGGAGCTTTAGGTGTTTCCGTTCAATAAACACTCACAACGCCCGGTCTGGGAATCGAAACCGCGACCCTATGACCGCGAGTCCGCTGCCCTAACCACTGGACCATTGCGCATCCACTGTTAGATAGCAATCATTATCAAATGCTACATCAATTTACATTCTACTGCTTTTATAAACACATTTCAAATTCATCATTTTCTACAGTAAATCTTTGACCTCAATTCATCTTTACTCTCCATTTATCCACTACTTCTAACTCACTCGCTTCTTTACTAATCATACTAGCATATCCCATCTTTTAAATACCCATATTAAACACTTTGCTTAATCAATGCAATGAAGCAGCCTCTACATAGTCGCTCAAGTTGCTAGAAACAGCAACTAAATCTCCTTTAAATCACACCTCACTGTCTTCAAAAGGACACAGTGGATTATGTGATTTTGTGTTCCTGCACATAGAAACAAAGCAGGATGGTCATTATTAGAATGTCTTCAATCATAATTCTGTTCAATCAGTGCTAAACTGAGGCTAAAAAAACAAGAACAATAGGTTGATAGTCAGCTGAGTCAGAGAGGTTACTCTTCTTAGGAATAGGACACACTGTCACGTGTATCCAAATATTGAGATAGATATCTATCAGAAAAACAGAGAGAATGGAATCTTTGCAAAGGATAGCAAGCAGCTCTGAAGGTTATAGCATGAATAGAGATCATGGCTGGTGGATTGCTTATTTGAAGCAGAAGCATTTTTATCCTTGGCATATAAATGACAGTAAGATTGGAGAAGTGGTCTTTTACCAAATGTGTGCAATACGCTAATGGATTCAGACCAAGTAGCAAATATGGAAGCTTTCTCTCTGCAAATATTATCTATGCTCAGCAAGCTCATCACAGCTGAAGAAGTGATGGATAGTAGAATTCCACAAAGTTGATGGAAATCCTTTTTTGCAAGGAACCAGAATGACCAGCTGCAGTATGAGAGATGGGTGTGCTTGTGTACCTTTTGCATTTTAGATGGTTGTCTTGCAGAAATTGGAAGTGGTAGCAGTGTTCTGAATATGTACTGTTGCAGCAGGTCTATGTGTGAGTGACTTAGGAGATTTAAGGTAATGGGTTTTGACTATGTGATAGGGATATGAAGGATCAAGCCTAACAGGATGATTTTAAGCCACCTATTTAGCCATTTTCAATGAGTCAGTTATGAAGCACATGTGCTGCTTTGGATAGTTAGCACAGAACTGATGTAGCTCTGATCAGTTGACTAATTTGATGTGCTATAAATTTTAGAAAGTAATGTGAAAGAATGGTTGTGGGTTTGGATGAGGGAGAGAATTAATCCAGATGAGACAATGCTTACACCCTTCTTGCAAAACTCTTGTTGATGCTTTGTCAACAAGAACATGAAGTGAGTTGTTTTTAACTAATTTTATCTAATGTTCTAATGAGACAGGTAGCTAAAGGAGATAAATGAATAAAGGTATGATTATCTATCTTGCGAAGGCTTCTAATATCGGCTTCTTAGATAGGTACAAGGCCACAAAACTTTAAGGTATGGATACTGTTGATTAAATTTCAATACAGAATGTAAAAAATATCCTAATTGTGAAAGACATGCTCATTTTTTATGGGGTATTTGCTGTTATTTATGGCAAACTTTAAGTATAAGGTGATAGCTTTGCTTTCTCAAATCTAGCTGGTATCAGTGTTTGGTATATACAGAATTTGATTGATGCTGTGCTGCAACTAACTTGTTTGAAAGAATACTCTTTGATGCAATTTAGAATTATTTTTGCATGTTGTTGCTTAAGATAGGAGGATATGATTATAAGGAGATTTGGTTTCAATTTCTAGCAGGTTGAGGACCTCCTAGTTGGCTTTATCGTGAAATGAAATGATAAAAAGTATTCAATTAATTTTTTTATGAATTTATATATGAGAATAATTAATTAGTTTTCGTTTTTAAAAGGTAAAATAAAACCAATCTTGCACTCAATCTGGAGCCAGTATATATTCTCCCGCTGGTAGTCGGATCATTACTTACAACTGTGTAGAAACATAAAATTCCAATTATGTACAGTTAGGTAACTCTAAGTAGTAAACACATGCAACTATGACAATTAGTGGTCGGCAAATATAACGAAGAACGGGGCTAATCCGAAAATTTTTTTTTCAAAAACATGAATTTTTCAAGGAGAGGTGCGAAACTGCATTAGCCCTCGAAGAACTAATGGTCCCAAGTCACCTTAAATTTGAGAACGACTTTAAATGGTACGTTATAGTCTAAGATCGCCCTAAAGTGTGATCATTTCTATTAATTTATTTTTAGGGTGTAGAGGAAGAGAAATCATAAAGTACTCTAACTATACAAGGGTACTACAGGTATGAAGTGCAATGAAAATCAAAACATTGTCGTAGATTCATTTGATTTATACCTCACCTCCGATTCTACGAGACTAACAAAATATCCATACATATACAATAGAATTTAAAGTATCTATATATTATTAGCTCGATCTCAATTTTTATTCACCAAATCAATAACTCTGTAATTAAAGATTCCAGTCCCTCGTGAATGGCAAAGTAGATTTAACTTAACACAAAATCTTTCTTTTTCCATAATCTGAACCAAGTTCAATAAGTAATTCAGATACAGAGTTCAGGAATAAATTCTAAAAACATAAATAGAAGTAGAACTTTACCTTTGCCACTTTGGGCATTTTGGTTTTGCCTCCGGGAGTAATTTCAGCCATGGTTTCAAATTCCGTGTAAATAGAACAAACTGAACTCCAACTGGAGATGTTTGACTCTTTTAACAATCAAGGGAGATCAACGAGCTGGTTACATATATCTACGGATGCTCATAAGTGAAAAAATGTTTTATAAAATGAAATAAAGTGTATTTTCTTGATGTATGCAAGTTTGTTTTCGGAGTAGGGAAATAGATAATTGTAAAAACGATTATTAACGTAAGTGCATTGAAAGCAGTAGTTCCAACTTCATATTAAATTAAGATTTCAGCTTTCCCAGGAAGGTAACTATTGCTCTCTAATGCTTGTCTGGATAAAAGAATATATCTTGATTTCTTATTAATTTGTCAAAATACCAAGGATTAAGGAAAATGTGACATTATGATTTATAGGATATAGACCATTTGATGTTTGTGGTTTACTTTTGCTCGGTAGCAAAATTAAAAGAAGTAAGTCTTCAAACAAAGGCAGTTGTCACAATCATCATCATCGTCGTCGTTTAACGTCCGCCTTCGATGTTGGCATGGGTTGGACGGTTTGACAGGAGCTGACCAAGCGGAAGCCTGCACCGTGTTTCTGTGTCAGTTTTGGCATGGTTTTTACGGCTGGATGCCCTTCCCAACACCAACCACTTCGTAGAGTGAGTTGAATGTTTTTAATGTAGCACTCACACAGGCAAGGCCAGTTTTGGCATGGCTTATACAGCAGGATGCCCTTCCAAATGCCAACCAGTTTACAGTGTGGAGTGGGTGCTTTTTAAGTGGTACCTGCACTGGCGGGGTCATCAAGTAACTTTGCCAGACAAAGAGACTTTGAGAGAGAAGGAGGCATTGGAGGAGATAATCTTATCCGGATGATGAAAGATTAGAGTGTAACAGAGAGGCAGAAATAGATGCCTTGCTGTAGAGGAGGTCCATGGTTACCCAGCCAGAGAGAGGAAGAGAAAGAGAGCGAGAGTTAACAAAATGAGAACCAAAACAGTTACCTAGAGAGAGAGTGGGAGTTAACAAGAGATGTGCTGCTGTAAAAGAGATACAGGGTTACCTGGACAGAGGTAAGGGCAAGGGAAGGAGGAAGAGAGAGAGAGAGATCAAAGATGAGGACAGAAATAGGTTTGTTGCTGTAGAGGATATACATGATTACTCGGCCAGAGGGGAGAGCAGGGGAAAGAGAGAAAGAATAGGAGACAGCAAGAGCAGGAAAGGGATGGCGGCAAGTGACAGGGTATACTTGCAAGGTACAGGGATCAGAGTATAAATGGGATGGTAGAGTAAGGAAGAGAGAGATGAATGGTGGCAGGGTATCACCAAGGAGTTGCAAGTTGGGAGTGGGAAGATGCAGTGACTGGCAAGAATGTGGGTATATAGTGGGAGAGGGGAAGCAATGATACAGTGAGCAGGGTAGTGAAGACTGGGTTGGGGAGTATGAGATAAACATAGTGTATGAAGTGGAAATGTAAGGAAGAGAAGAGAAACAGTTTGTGAAGAGGGCAGATATAGTTGGGTTTGTTGGAGTAGGGTGTGTGAAAGTTTTATTGTTATACGTGGGTGGGACACAACACTTCTATAACTCAGGTTCACTGACATACATTAGGAGTGAGAAAATTAATGTTGATGCATATAGAAAAATGTGTCCAAATGTAAAAAAAGTATGCAAATATATGCATGCGCTTATACCAAAACGAAATAAAAGATGAGAAAACTTATGCAGTCATATAATCACGCGGAGATATATGGGTAGACATGCACACGTGTGTGTGTATATATATATATATCATTATCGTTTAACGTCCGCTTTCCATGCTAGCATTGGTTGGACGATTTGACTGAAGACTGGCAAGCCAGAAGGCTGCACAAGGCTCCAATCTGATCTGGCAGAGTTTTTACAGCTGGATGCCCTTCCTGACGCCAACCACTCTGAGAGTGTAGTGGGTGCTTTTACATGCTACCGGCATGAGGGCCAGTCACACGGTACTGGTAACAGCCATGCTCAAATGGTGTTTTTTACATGCCACCTGCAAGGGAGCCAGTCCAGCGGCACTGGCAACGACCTCGCTCGAATATATATATGTGCCTCCCTGCAAAAAGGAATTGATACACACAACTACACACACAGAGCAGAGATGGAGAATATGTGTGTGTGTGTATGTATATATATATATATATATATATATATATAACCACTCTATACTCATCTAACATTGTGTTCTGGACCATATGTATATTGAGTTTATTGGTCTCGCTATACTTAAGTGAAATATGTATGTATGTACGTACATACGTATGTATGCATGCATGTATGGATGGATATGAGCCAGCCACCATGATTGAGCCCCTAACTCCAAAAGTTTTTTTTATTCTCTCTCTGTTTATTTCCTTGTGTTTCTTTCTGTTGAAAAGCGGAGGCTCGAAATGTAAAAGACCTTCTCACCTTCCCAAGCGTTAAACTAATACACCTGTTTGTTGTTTATACACCTGTCTTTGTCTTTTGTTTTTCTGCAAATTTCAACTATATATATATATATATATATATATATATATATATATATATATATATCAGTAAAATTGTAGTTGTGGTCAGTACCAGTGACATATAAAAGATAACCATAAAAGGTACCATGCTAGTGACACATATACGGCACCCACTACACACTATGGAGTGGTTGGCATGAGGAAGGGCATCCAGCCATAGAAAACAAACTAAAACAGACTGGAGCCTGTTGCAGCTCTCCTACATACCAGTTTCAGTCAAACCATCTAACCCATGCCAGCATGGAAAATGTATCAGCATGACTGATACTTTATTTTATTGCCCCTCAGCCCCAAAAGATTAAAAGGATTGACCTCAGTAGAATTTGAATTCAAAATGTAAAGAATCAAAACAAATGCCACAAAGCATTTTGTCCGATGCTCTGAGTCTACCAAAACAATAATAGCCTCAAACCAAAGCCTGCCATCATCAAAAGGAAAAATACATTAGATAACATAATCTTGGATAGTCTGAAAAATTAGATTGAGTAGTCATGGTTGGAATGCTTTGATATTATTAAGATCATAGTAGACCTGTGGCTAAACAACAACTTTAATGCTAGAACAGAAAAACTGGAATAGTCATGTAAAGAAAAAAGAAATAGAGTTCAAGCATCTAAATGAGTGAACCTGTATGTAATGCAGTTTGTACCAAATGTTCAGAAAATCAAAATTATTGCAAGCTGAATCAATAAAATATTAGACAAACAGCCAAGAGATCAGTGGCTGGTATATCTCTCAATAATGCAATCTAATGACTCACAATTACATCTCATCTTAGCAACAAATACGTAAGACCTCTACCAGTCAAGGTTGAACAAACATTTGCACTTGTGTGCAAACTGAGCAAGATTCTTAGAGGAAGATTAGCAGTTGCCCATGCATGCAAGTCTTTTCTCTCAACACCACCAATGTTTATTCAAAGGAGAGGCTACTAACTTTAACTGCTTGCAACAGAATAGACTCTTCTAAAAGTACCCAATATGTCAGGTGTTGGATTAGGTAAAGTACTTTAATATATTACTGGTACATATTTGTTTAGTCTAAAAGACTACGAGGCAATGAGGGGATATCGCTGTTTGTTAAGCCTGCTAAAAATAGATGCCAAATCTACCTCAGATTGCACCAATGTCTTGAAAATAGAGGAACATATGTGATAATGTAAAGGAAAGGACTGGATGGTCCTGTCTCTGCTAGAGCTGGTCCAGTTTCATTGCAGTTGCCACAGTCAGAATACACAAAGCTGAAACTGATGCCACAAGACATCTTACTGAACCATTTAACACTTCTCCCAATCCACCATTCTGGATTGGTGCTTTGATAATGAAAGGATGAATGCCAAAGTTGACCTCAGCGAGATTTGGACTCAGAGAACAGAACCAGAGCAAAGACCATGAAACATTCTAACCAACACTTGAATGACTTTGCCAATTCACTATCCTGATAAGAAACATAATTTTTGAATGAAATCGTTTTCAACCATTTTCCTTTGTTGCTTAGCTTGTTTCAACAAAGAATTAAGTCAAACAAGAATTCCAGACTGGCCGAGTCATCATTATCGTTAATAGTCTGATTTAGCTTACATTAATTAAATTCAGTTCTACAGCTTCTTTATGAGGAATGTGTAGGCAAAAATAGGCAAAAGTAGGCAAAAACAGACATTCTGAAAGTGGATCAGGAGATTGAGAAAAAAATATATTGTACATAGTAATGAGCTGTACATCTCCAACTATGGTGATGTTAAAAATATATAAAGTTAGAAATATAGAACTGGTCAATTGATAAGGCCTCACAAGAATAGTCAAAGATGAACAAGAAACAGAGAAAATTTCTAGACGAAGCACCTGATAAACTTTGCATTGTGGGTACTATATTACAATATCTAATAGATTACAGCAACTTAATTTATCAGATCAACTCTCAGGAGTCGGAGAGCTTCACAGAAGCTATGATGAAAGCCAAGCAGAAGATTACTGTTTGTCAGCTAAACCCATCCAACCCTTGCAAGTATGGAAAAGTGCAGTGTTTTTCATAGAATGGAGAAGCTGAGAGGATTGGAAAGACTAAATTTTTAAATTTGCCCAACGCCTAAACAAAGTAAGAAAAATTATGTGGATGCAAATATCAACATTGTTTTTTGTGTGAGTTATGATTAACAATGAAGGAGGGGTGAATTCCATTAATGGTTTTGGTGGGAGGCTCTAGTATTTATCCATTTGATAACCACGAAGAAAGTGAACTTTAATATGATAATGAGGAGAAAGAGGGTAGTAATAAAATTATGCAAATGTTATGATAAAACAGTTGCTAGCCTGATCACATGTAACCAACTATGTAAATGTAAAGATTGGTTAATACATTGGAAAATATGCTCTGCAAGTCAATGAAACGGTACTAGCACAAGACAAAACTACTGAGCAATTAAGATCAATCTTTTTCTCCAAAGAGTCTTTCGGATAGTAAAGAAATGTGTGGGCAACACCCTCTATTGTAAAACGACAACGCGGAAGTTGATATTCTGACGGAGAGAAATAACAAGTATATTGTTAAGTATAAAATAAAACAAAAGAACAGTTTGTTAAGGCAAGCACGGAAGTAAAACAACTGACATAGTAAACAAAGGAAAATAATAATAATAAAAGAGATTATGTCTTTTCGGCGGTTCTGTAGTTGGTGACTGACTAAAACGCGACTTCCGGTTTCCATTGATGGCAGACGTCACAGCAATGTGAGACTATAACCATACACAAGACATATGTGTGTATGTGTGTAAAAATATATATGTATATATATACAATTATACACACATATATACACACAACAGAATTGCAGCTTCTTTCCTACGAACAAACATGAGTAACATAAAAATTGAAAAACTCTTCAATTTTCAAAGGTAATGTTCAGGTTTTTTTACTGAAACTGAATTTGTTTTTCTGTTTTGTCCTTTTCTTATTTCATAATTTTTTATTATTTTTCACTCAAAACACATAGTGGCATTTTGTTTGTTGAAGACCTTCCGCTTGACGTATTTATATATCAAATGCGATCACCATTATTATTGTTACTATTTTAGCATTATTAATATTCTTTCTCTCATGAATATTTTTTGGTTCATCCTATTCCATTACGAACTGCCTTTGGCAACAAGCAAACGAAACCTGTTTGCAAATTCTGGAAGATTCTTTAACGAAGTTGAAGTTCGCCAATCCATAATTCTAATTAGATAGTCAACACTAATGCGCTGAATTAAATATATTTCAAACGTTCCACCCCTCTTGTTTCTTGGTTCAAATCTCGTCTGGGTCAACTGCTACCTTTGCTTTATCCTGAGGGTCTTAAACGAAGTAACTGTCAATTGTTTTGTTGTTATTGCTTAACCCCAGGTCGGCTCTAATTGAGCAGACATGATCGAATGCATTCAAACCTAGAAACCGTCTCACATTTTGTATATATCTTTCTCTGCAAAAGTTGCTTGTGTGCCTTAGTAAAAAAATTAATACATATGTTTAATAACATAATTCAAAATGATAACTTCGTTCATAGACACCGAACAGCAATTTTGAAGGACATGTTTTAGCAGATTGAGAATTCAGTGATGATCATCTCTTTCTTCAATGTGTTAATGTTGCTAATGAAGTGAAGGGACTTCAACAGAGACTCGACCCTGGACATCGTTTCAGTTCGATGAGCACTCGTTCTTTCTTTAATAATAATATATATAACCTGGTAATACATAAAACGCCACGCGTCTCTTCCTTTCACTGTGTGCAGCACAAAAAGTATCAGAAAGACAGGTATTGGAATTGATTCTATTTATTTATTCAAATAATAGAGAATCTTACGATATTCTGCTATTACCCGTTATTTCTGTTAACCACCCAGTAATAAAAAGGTTGGAAGGAATCGTCGTCGCTGTCACGGCATTATATGCCATTGTTTTTCTGCGTGTAAACAGAAGACAGCATGTGAGGTGAAGTCTTAGTAAAAATAAATAAATAAATAAAATAAACAGCCGGTAAAACCTCACATATGTGATATAGTGAGTTCAAAAGACTTCAGTCGAATGAGCTTATCTAAACGATAAGTAGACAAAAACTCCCTCTATGGATGCTAAGATTTAAAAACAAACAAAAAAGATAACAAGTGAAATCAGTTGCACAATTTAACACCACCACCTTGCTTTTGAATGCCTTTAGTGGAGTCCAATCTGTTAGAAGCATTTAGGCTAGGTCTCTGACTTTTGGGGATATATTCTTCCCTCTCTCTCCCAACTTGTTCTGGCAGTCCTCAAAAAGAGTCATAAGCACTGCTCTTCATCCTGAATAAGCAATAAAAAATGCAGATTGGAGTGAATTTTGTTTAAAAAGTCAACTGGTGAAAGTATTTGATATGTTCCAGTCTTATTAGATTTCCTCAGTGAAACATATCCAGCTCAGTTGTCAAAATTAAGAGAAACCAGTATGTATATATTAAAAAGACAGAACAGTGATTATGTATATCAACAATATGGTTGAGGGAAACTACCTGAGGAGAATGTTCTGTATACTAAATATATATGCTGTATGATCTCACACATGTAATCTAGTGAATTAAAAACAACTTTGATTAACTGAGATTATCCAAGAATTGTAAGATTTTTGCTTAGCATTCATGTGGTTTGGGATTTGTATAGGTGCAGGCCTGGCTGTGTGGTTTAGAAGTTAATTTTGCAGTCACAAGTTTTCTAGTTTGTTCTCTCACTGCTTGATGCCATGGGCAAATGAGTTTCACTTACTGCCTTGGGCTGAACAATGCTTTGTGAGTGAAATTAGTTGAGAGAAGCTGTTCAGAAGCCTCTTGTTGCACATATGTTTGTATGTGTGTTTTCTCCATTTGTATTTTGACATAGTTTGCACACTGTAAAACAGGCTGTTGCTATTTATACCAGCAGCAAAAACAGGTCTAGTTATTGAGTGATCCATTTAAAAAAAAAAAAAAAAAAAAAAATATTAATTATTTTGAAACAAGTAAGCATTGAACCATAGAAAAGTCTTGTCTAACCCATGCTACCATGCAAAAAGTAAACATTGAAACGAATATAATATGATCAAAACTGAAATGCACTCGACATCTAAGATCATCCCATTGTTGGAAAGAGAAAGATGGTGAGGGGATAGTGATAGAAGACTGGTGCAACAAAGTATGGAAAGACTGTGATAAATGATTATAGATAGGGATTGAGGTGGGCACTGAATGTCAGTTTAGAGGATAGAGAATGTAAGAAATAGGAGTGGGTTAGGGGGAGAGGAGGCACTGATAAAGGAGAGTAGTAGGGATACAATGTGAAGTGTAAGGGGGATAAATGGTATCATTTACAGTATTTGAGTGAGTAGTACCATAGTTAGAAAATTGTTGGAGGAATGTGTGTTAGAAGAGTTGTGGGGGGAGAGCTTGACAGTACCTCATTTTTTTTTTATGAGATAAATGGATTTTTTCAAGCACAGCATATCACCATTCTTTCTTAGTGCTCTATCAGCTCTTCCTTGAGGTTCAAAATTTTGAGGATTAGCTTCACTATTTTATCCCATGCCTTCTTCAGACTCCCTCTTCCACAAATTCCATCCACATTTAGCAGTACGCAATTGATACAGCTGTCCTCATCCGTATGCATCATAATACCATACCAGCACAGTCTTCTCTCTTGCATACAGCATCTAATGTCTTTTAACAAATTTGTAAATTGTGGTACATGCACACTAGCATTGCACATTCTGTGGAGCATGCTAGCTTTTCTTTTTAGTCTTTTCATGTCCTTTGCATTCACAGCCAAAGTTACACAACCATGTAGCACTGTTGTTTTTACATAAGCATCATACAATCTGCCTTTCATTCTGAGAGATAGATCTTTTGTTACCGACAGAGGTAATTGCTCTCTGAACTTTCTCCAACCAGTTCTTATTCTAGCAGCTATACTTCAGCACTTCCTCTTGGTTTTAGGATATCAATTCTGTTCTGGTGGGAAGCAATGCACCACATATCTCAGTCCTCTATCATCTCCTTCGTAAGGCTAAGCATTTTGAGATTGAATTTCAATATTACTTCATCCCATTTCTTTCTGGGTTTCCCTCTTCAACAACTAACTTCCACTTTAAGTGCTCGACACTTTTTATGCAACTGTCCTCATCCATCTGCATCATTTGACCAAACCAGTGCAGTCTTCTCTCTTGCACACTGCATATAATTCCTCTTATGCCCAACTTTTCTCTAAATACACAAATGCACTGTTGCATATGTGTGTGTGTGAACTTATATATATTGGGTCATCCCATAAGTAATGTGGTTTTTTATATACTTCTTTTATTTTTCAAAATTAGGATGAACAAAGTTCTTTTTTAATCTAAAATATACTCTCCTTCATTTTCTACAATGCTCTTCCAGCTATCTGGTAGACTTGCAAAGCCCATCTTCCAAAATTCACTTGTCCGTGATGAAAAATACTTCTCCAGTACTGTTCTGATCTTGTCTACAGAATTTATATTTTTTCTATCCAAATGATTCTGAAGACTGCAGAATAATTGATAATCAGATGGGGCAATGTCCAGCAAATATGGTGGGTGGGGCATCGTTTCCCATTCAAACTGCTCCAGCCTTTGGAATGTCACCCTTGCTGAATGAATGTGGCCGAGCATTATCCTGATGAAAGAACACCTTTCATCTTCCTTCTAGCGCTGACTTTTCCGATGGCATGCAGCTGTTGATGAATAGTTGAATGACCAAATCCAAGCTTCTCTGCTAGTTCCTCAACAGTTACAATGGGATTTTGTTCCACCATGGTTTGCAGAATGTCCTTGTCGAGCTCCACAGATTTTCCAGGATAAGACTCATCTTCTAGGCTGTAGTTTCCAGCTCAGAATTTCTGGAACCACCATTGACACTGACTTGCACTTATTGTCTGATCTCCATATACTGCTTTAATATTCCTCAGACTTTGTTGCGTTGTTGCCTTTATTGAACTCATAAAGCAAAATATGTCCCTTTGTCAATTCCATTATAGCTTTGAAAAAATAACTGTTCAAATCAAACTGCACTAAGAATACAACCAGGGTAAAATTACTACCTGCTTTTACAGCAAGTTGATGCAGGTAGTTTATCCTGTCCCACTCCGACTTTTCATGCAATTGAAAAAAACCGCATTTTTTATAGGATGACCCTATATAAATATATATATATATGTACCTGAACAAAATTTTTTGCTGATAAAGATCTAATAAACCAAAATATGTCTGCTGCTATCACCAGTTGGCTTTAAAGCCCAGATCCACTTAAATCTGCACTGTTTATATTATCCAAAAAAATATTATTGCTGATAAAGATCTAATAAACCAAAATATGTCTGCTGCTATCACCAGTTGGCTTTAAAGCCCAGATCCACTTAAATCTGCACTGTTTATATTATCCCAAAAAATATTAATCATGTGATCTTATTGGAATTATCTCCGTAAGCATTATTAGGAGGAGTTCTTCATCTACTAATTACTTGGATAATCTTTTGTTGATCAAAGCTTTTCAACTCATAACATGTGTCTATCTGTTGTATGTTCCTTTGAGGCATTTTATCTTGGTCACATTATTGATATATAGCAGCTGGTTTGTTTCCCATCACATACATGTGTTACCGTAACATATTGTAACACAGATGAGATGCTCAAAGCTAGAATATTCTTGATCATAGACCTGCATGATCAAGGTTGTCCTGGAGTTAAACAACAAGGAATTCCATTTCAACTTTTAATTATTTATATATTTATGACATTAGCATGGATGTGTGGTTAAGAAGTTTATTTTGCAACCATGTTGTTTCAGGTTCAGTCCCACTGCTTGCTTGGCACCTCAAGCATTTTCTGCTACAGTTTCAGGCTGACCAAAACTTTGTTAGTGAATTTAGTCGATATCATCATCATCATTATCTTTTAATGTCTGTCTTTCATATTAGCATGGTTTGATAGGGTCTGATAGGTCAGATGTTTATACCATACGCCAGTAACTGGAATAAAATTCCTCAAAGGAAGACCACTTTACAGAATGTACTGGGTTCTTTTTATGTGGCACCAGCACTAGTGAACACACCATGTAGCTTGCAAGACTAAGATCCCAATTACTAATTGGCACTACAGTAGAGAAGGAGGCAGCCTTGTGATTAGCGCCAAGAGGTTAATTCTTTAGCATCCAGATTTCTTTGTCAAATGTATTGCTTGTTTATTCACATTGTTTTGAATTAATTGTGCATTATCCTGTGGCCTTGAGATTTCGATGGTGTGTTTGTATATTTCTGGAATGACTTTGTAGGATAGGTATGAGAGGATGGATCTGGTCAGTTTTAATGTAAAGCAGGTAGAATATTTGGGTCTGATAGAGCTGGATCAAATACTAAGGGGTTAAAGTATGAAAGAAGGAGTTGGAATAGGTTTCTTACTGTAGAGGAGATATGTGGCTACTTGCTTTATACAAGAGTGAGTGGGAATCAGATTGTAGTTGGAAAGAGAGATAAAGATGGGGATGAAGTGTTATGGTGAGCCCTCAAGGTTTGTGTGTGTTGGCACTCCGTTGCTTACAACGTCGAGGGTTCCAGTTGATCCGATCAACGGAACAGCCTACTTGTGAAATTAACGTGCAAGTGGCTGAGCACTCCACAGACACATGTACCCTTAGCGTAGTTCTTGGGGATATTCAGCATGACACAGTGTGACAAGGCTGACTCTTTGAATTACAGGCACAACAGAAACAGGAAGTAAGAGTTAGAGAAAGTTGTGGTGAAAGAGTACAGCAGGGTTCACCACCATCCCCTGCCGGAGCCTCATGGAGCTTTAGGTGTTTTCGCTCAATAAACACTCACAACGCCCGGTCTGGGAATCGAAACCGCGAGTCCGCTGCCCTAACCACTGGGCCATTGCACCTCCACCCTCAAGGTTTAAGAAGGTGAATAAAGTAAGTGGGAATAGAACAGGAAGGATGGGAGGGATAGAGATGGGTTAGGTTGGAGGTGCAAATATAATGACCGACGAACAATGATTGATGTATCATTGATGATAAGATGTGTTGCAGGAAAGACACTGGAGTGTAGGTGATACCTGTAGAGGTTGAAGGGTGAACATAGTGAATGATGGATAATGATGGAGGTATAATCAATGCTTTAGAGGGAAGGTAGGGAAGAGTAGATGATGACTTGCAGTTCAGAAAGGGGTAAAGAGTGCCAGAAGGTTAAGAGACAGGGAGACGATGTGTGGGTAGGTAGGTTGCAAGAATGCAAGTAGAGAAATAGACATAGTACATGGGGAGAGTGAAAGATGTTTGGTAGTTAGGGTAACTCAACAAGAAGTGGTTCAGTGAAGAGGGAGAGATAATTTGATAGCACAGTATGTTGATCAATGTGAAATGTGTGTGGATTGAGACAATATTGAGCCTGAAGGATGGATGCCAAGTAATGTGGTTCTGGGCAATGAGAAAGATAACTAGTATCATAGAAAAGATAATGATAAAATATGTAGTTTTGTTCTCATTTAATTACAGCTGCAAAATACTGCTGTTAGACAAGTGATGGTGGGATCAGTGATAGAGAAATGAGGTGATTGGAAAGGCTTGATGTACAAATTAGATGAGGGAGCCACTTGTGTACATACATACTGTACTTCCAGAACCTCAGTTTCACTAAGAGGGTAGAACTTTTCAAGTATCACATATCACAAATCATTGCAGATCTAGTTAGTTTCATTTGCAAAATGAACCCCCTTTAATTTTGCTCAGATTGCTTTCAATTTTGGTGTATCGATGCAACTCTGAATTTTGATAACGATCAACCAATAACTTTATTTCGTAAATTAAAGAATCTGATGTTATTTGGAATTAAAGTTGGGAAATTTGGGTAATTTTAGCCAATCAATAGACAGCGTGGCATTAGTAGTTTGTTACCATGACAACTACATGCTGTCTTGTGTTTCACTTCACCCCTGTCTGTGCTGCTTGTTGTTCTGTGTTGATTTGGGGAACAGAGAAACTGTGGGTGATACAGATAATTTGACATTATTTTTGAATTCTGCATGCAAAAACATAAGACACAGGTATTCTTTTCCTTGGGACAAATTCTTTGTTGACCAGTGTTATTCTTATCGTAGTTTACAAATCCAAGCATGAAAACGTTGCTCAGCTTTGGAGTTTTGGAGACAGATGCCCCCTTTTCACACACACACACACACACACACACACATGCACTTATATATTAATGATGTACACAAATACATGACAGGTATACATAATACTGAAATACACATAAAGTAAACACATGCAGACAAATATATTAATGTAGCAAATTTTTTAAAAACATACAATCAATGATAAAAGAAACAGTAAGATGATACATGTTGATTTTATTAGGTATTTCTGTTTATATAGAAACTTACAATGAACAGATCATTTCTCAGATGCTAAACTATAAATTTCACAGTGTACAACGTTAAAGTTGACACTGCTCTGCTAAATGCAGAAAATTTCTGTCTCACTATTGGCTAAAAATACACAGTTTTTCCGATTTTTAAACCTCTGTAATTTTTTTCTCCACAACATCATACCTTCATAGCAATAAGACTGGAAAACTACATTATTATAGCCAATTTTCAGATTTTTTACTTCCTTTTAAAAAAATGCATATTTTGAGAATCAGTTTAACTAGATCCATCATTGCTCTCCTTTGTCATCTCTATGAGATTCAGAGTCCAGAAATCAGTTTTCACAAATTTATCCCATATTTTCCTGAGTTTCTATCTTTCGTAAGCTCCATTCATGTTCAGCAATCAGTACTTCTTTATAAAGCTGTCCTCATCCATAAGTATCCCATCAGTCTTCTCTCTTGCACACTACATCTTATACCCAATTTCTCTTTCACTTTTGTACTAACAGAGCATGCAAGCTTCATGATTTTTTTCTAGTCTTCACGAGTTATTTGCTTTCACAGTCCACATCTCACTACAATGTAGCCTTGTTGATCCTACACAAGCATCATACAATCTGCTATTCGTTCAGATAAAAACTATTTTTTTTATCAGCAAAGTAAAAGCTCTCTGAACCTTCTTCAGCCTGTTCTTATTCTATCAACTATACTGTCAGAGCAACCTCTATTGCTGATTAGGTCATCTATGTAACAGAAGCTCCCTTCTACCTGTAGGGATATTCCTGGGCATTTGAAGAAATCTATTTCTTGTGCTCCCTTATCTGCTACCTGTGTTAACCTGCCTGTTATACCACTACATGTCTTATGTGTCCACTGTTTGTATTATGTATCCATATGAAATTTCTGCTTACTTCTACATACTGAACAAATATATTCCCTTGATAGAAGCAGAGTATTTACTTCCTACTTACTAAAACTTTGCTCTTTGCAAAGTTTCTTATTATTATTCAGTAGTCTTATTTTTATCATGTGCTTTCACTGCACTACCAAGTACAGCTCTTTGGGCCTTGGTTATGTGTTGTGGTTTGTTGTCGTGCTCTTGTTTTCACTGTATTGAAAGTGTTGTATGTTATATACATTTGTAAGTCCTGGGGTTTTGGTTATGTATTTGTCTGAATGTTTTTCAATCATACTTAATGCACCTATTATTATAGGGGTTGTTTCTGTTTTTAGGCTCCACATTCAAGATACCTCTATTTCTAGATCTTTGTATTGATACATTGATTAGAAGGCATTTTTTTTCCTTGGTGATCTGTGACAACTATATCCAGTCTATTAGCCTTGATTTCTCAGTCTGTGTGTATTGGCGTATCCCAGAGTATGGGTGCTTTGTCATTTTCTGAGACCTTTTCTGGAGTGTGCCTCTACATCTTTGATCTGTTGTCACAGCTTCCAGTGTATATAGGTCTCAACTCTTTAATGTCTGTGAATATATTCTTTTTTAGCCAGGACTGGGCAGCCAGAGACAATATGATTTATTGTTTCTTCCCCATCATCATCATTATTATCGTCGTTTAACATCCACTTTCCATGCTGGTATAGGTTGGATGGTTTGACTGAGGGCTGACAAGCCAGAAGGCTGCACCAGGCTCCAATCTGATCTGGCAAAGTTTCTACAGCTGGATGTCCTTCCTAACGCCAACCCCTCCGAGTGTGTAGTGGGTGCCTTTTTATGTGCCACTGGCACAAGGGCCAGTCAGGCAGTACTGGCATCGACCACACTTGAATGGTGCTTTTTATGTGCCACCGGCATGGAACTAGTCAACCAGCACTGGCATTGACCACGCTTGACCAGTTAGCCTTCCTTTGATATTGCTGCACCTCTTATGTGTCCACAGCTTACACAGGGTACATCTTATGGTGTTTCTACCTATGCCTTGTGAAATCTATTAACCCATTTTGATTCCATGTAGAGTAAGATCTATTTTCTTAAAATCATTATCATTGTTATTAAATTCCAGATCAACACTAATTAGGTAGACTATAATCCAAGTTATTTTGATAAACCAAAATTGTGGGACAGCTCTGACTCATATTTGTAATTATTTCACTTACACTGGAAATGCTCTCGAAAACAAATCTGTCCTGTTCTTTAAAAATATTCCCAATTTTGTGCCTTGAAGTCAAATACTTCAGTTCACTGCCCACCAACTCTTCAAAAATATTAGACTTCATGCTTCAAATAGAGTTATTTAATTTCTATTCTAAGAATAGTCTGATTAAGGCCACTTTTCCTATAGTGCTGATTTAAATTAAACCCTCATCAGTTTTACAATGTTATAGCAACTTACAACTTTTGTAATATTTCTCCTACTTAGATTTTGGGAATCCTATATATATTTGCTCAGCATGCTAGAAATAGCAGCTAAATCTCACTTGAAAAAAAGTTGGGTAATATAGTCTTAGATAAAAGTATATCTGAATATAAGACAGAATGATAACAGTGGGATTGCCTTTGGTCTTAAGTCACCTCAATGAAGAGCTCAGCCCAGGGTCAAATAACAAGTTAGATTGACGTAATCATATGACAGCTAAGTGGCCAACTCACAGATTTAGTGTAGTACTGATAACTGGTTACAAATTATTGATTATTTGGAAAACAGTAGACTCTAAGGAAATTACACTTGTCTGATTTGTCAAAAAGTAATAAATAGTTCTAGCGATGGTATAGAACTTATTTGAATTGTTAATCCCAGCTGGTTGTCTCATTAAACAAATTGAATCTGTCATCAGATTTCAGTTTCAAACTAAAGCTTCATCACTATCTCTTGATCACTAATTGCTTTAAGAAAAGAAAGTATGTCTTAACTTTTCTTCTTTTTTTTTTTACTATCATTTAAAAAATAATGCTGGATTTTGGAAGAAAGCACCTAATAGAAATACTTCATAATATTTAATTGTATCTCTTTATGTTCTAAGTTCAAATACTACTGAAGTATTGGGGGTTGCTTAAACCACTTATGCCTTCTCCAAAAATGTGATCTTGTGCCTTTGTTAGAAATTTTTGAGTGGCTGTGCGGTAAGTAGCCTGCTTACCAACCACATGGTTCTGAGTTCAGTCCCACTGCGTGGCACCTTGGGCAAGTGTCTTCTACTATAGCTTCAGGCCGACCAAAGCCTTGTGAGTGGATTTGGTAGGCGGAAACTGAAAGAAGCCCGTCGTATATATGTATATATATATATATATATATATGTTTGTGTGTCTGTGTTTATCTCCCCACCATCGCTTGACAACCGATGCTGGTGTGTTTACATCCCCATAACTTAGCGGTTTGTCAAAAAGAGACCGATAGAATAAGTACTAGGCTTACAAAGAATAAATCCTGGGATTGATTAGCTTGACTAAAGGCAGTGCTCCAGCATGGCCGCAGTCAAATGACTGAAACAAGTAAAGAGTAGGAGATTGAAAGAGTTAAATGATGGACTGTTTTGTGGTCTCGAGTTATGTTTTGCGGTCTCAAGTTATGTCCTTTTGCATTCTGAGTTCAAATCTTGCTTAGCCTTTGATTCTTCATGTTTCAAGTACTGAAGTTGATCTAATCAACTTCATCGATCTCTCAAAGTATCTGACATTGTCCCCATTTTAAACTTTATGAGGATAAGTATTGAATCATTATAATGGTGTGGGGGGCAATGCTTTGCAGTATTAGTTACATCCTTTTACATTCTGAATTCAAATTCCTTTCCTCTAGGCTTTTCCTATAGTGTTGAGTTGAACTAAACCTTCACCAGTTTTACAGTGTTATAGCTACTTACAACCTTGTGATATTACTCCTATCTAGATTTCAAGTGAGATTTAGCTGCTATTTCTTGCAGGCTGAACAAATATATACAGGCTTCTCGAAATTTGAGTAGGAACAACATTACAAGGTTGTAAATAGCTATAACACTGTAAAATTGTGTTATACACCATAGGAAAAGTGGGCTTAATCAGACTATCCTTGTGAAACATAATCTAATAGAAATTAAATAGCTTTTCATCTGCCCAGTGTCAATAAAATAAACACTAATCAAGTCCTGGAGTCAACCATACTTTTGCAAAATATGTGATCTTGTGCTTGTATTACAAATAAACTATGATCAGACACTCCAAATTTTGAGGATAGTCTTAGACTGTGCAGAGGTACCTCCATTACTACTGCTGTTAGAGAATTCTCAGTTGATACTTCTTGTAGTTCTGGTCTTTGGAAAATATGAACATCACAATTCTTCACCTGTTTCTGATAAAACTAAGTTCTCATAGCTGTCTTTTAGAAGTCTAGATGTCCACTTTTAAATGTTGAAATCTTATAATACCAAATATAAAGATGTCTGACTTTCCTGTTTAAACAGGACACAAACTTACTGACACTCAGCCACTTAATACACTTCACTTAAACAAACCCTCTTAAAATTCACATATTCATGCACACACAACATGTGCATCTTTTCACACATACAAACACACACACTCTCTCTCTCTCTCTCTCTTATATATATATATATATATATATATATATATATATATATATATATATATATATATATATATATACAGGGTGCGGTGAATAAACTGTTGTCTAAATTACGCACAAATGAAAATAACACTGACATCTCATTTAAAAAAATATATTTACCAAAATTACATAAAAATATCTTGAAATACTAAAGAATAAATCTATTCAATGAAATCGCCATTGGCTTCAACCATGGCCTCCAGACAACTTCGGAATCTCCTGCAACTCTTCTGGACAGTCTCCTTGTTTAAGTTGGTGAATGCAGCCATAATCCTTCCTTTCAGTTCATCTTTGGTGTTACAAGGAGTTTTGTTGATCTCTTGCTCAATTGCACCCCGCACATAATCAAGGGGATTGCAGTTAGGTGGCCAGATGTTAGGGGTGATGTGGTTACATATATTGTCTGACAGCCATGACTGGGTTCTCCTGCTTGTGTGGCATGGTGCAGAGTCCAGCATCCCCCATCTTGACCCAGGACAGCACTACCTCCTCCAGGCACTTGATGTAGGCTTCCGTGTTGAGTCTAAGGCCATATGGGAAGATGAATGGGGCATAACGTCACCATCGTTAGTGATCACTCCAAACACCATGATATTGACTGGATGTTTGATTTTTATCGCTCTTGGTACATGTCCTCAGATTGACACCCAAACACTCTGAAATATTTGTATTGGAGCTTGTGGTGCAAATGACAAGCAGTTCAGCATGTTTGGTTGGAAGGGAAGCTTGAGTTTATTCAAAAGCTTCATAGCACTGTCTTTGTTCTTGTCCTTGATGGCTTGGGATAAAAATTGGCCCTTTCTCATCTTGTAGGAGGAATACCGAATGTCTTCATGCATTATCTGCTGTTAAGAAACTCAGATGCTCCCATGTCCCTGGCGATGAACCTGAGTGACTAGGAGGGATCGTTGTCAATCATGGCCGAGATCTCACTAACAAATTCAGAAATTCTTTTCTTATCAGAACGATCAGAGTGAGTTTTCCGAGCTGCCGTAGACTCATCCAACTCTTTCCGAATCGTCTGCACTGTCCTCAGATTGACACTCAAACACTCTGAAATGTTCATTTTGGAGCTTCTGGTGCAAATGCCTAGCAGTACTGCATGTTTTGTTTCCAAATTTCTGGCTGAGTGAATTGCATCATGGTACTGTTTTTTTCACATACCATTCCCAACTGAACCTACTATACTGACAATGTGCATGCACAAATATAAAATGGCGATAATTTACCCATCGCACCCTGTATTCTTTTATTCCTTTAATTGCTTCAGTCATTTGACTGTGGCCATGCTGGAGCACCACCTTTAGTCAAACAATTTGACCCCAAGACTTATTTCTTGTAAGCCTAGTAGTTATTATATCGGTCTCTTTTACGGAGACGTAAACAGACCAACATTGGTTGTCAAACAATGGTGGGGGGGGGGGACAAATACAGACAAACATAAATATGACGGGCTTCTTTCAGTTTCCATCTACCAAATCCACTCACAAGGCTTAGGTCAGCCCAAGGTTATAGTAGAAGACACTTGCCCTAGGTGCCATGCAGTGGGACTGAACCCAAAACCATGTGGCTGGGAAGCAAACTTTTTACCACACAGCCACTCCTGCACCTATATATATACATATATATTTATTGTACCCCTGAAATCTACAAGTTTTTTTTCAATCTCTCTCTGTTTATTTTCCCTTATTCCTTTCTGTTGAAGTGCATAGGCTTGAAACATAAAAGATTTTTCATTTTCCCGGGCATCAAACTCATACACTTGTTTGTTGTTCATACACTTGTCTTTGTCTTTTGTTTTTCTATAAATTTCAGCTATATATATATATATATATCTCCCAACATGTGCTTATATATACATACACACATTCAGAACATGTGCTTGTATACACACACATGCATGCATACTGAGACCATGTACTTATCACACACACACAAATCCAATTGTAACATAGATTACACAGGCTGAGATTATTGTAAATTTCTTATGTAGATATGTGTAGGAGTTTTTCAAGGATGGCATTTTATTTTATTTTTATTTTATCTTCTTTTTTTTATCTTAGAATTCTTTCCATTTATTATTTCAAGTAATAATTTTATTTATTTAAACTAAAACTCTAAGATTTTGCTCAACTTTACTGAAAAAAAAATCAAACATTCTTTTATTCTTTGACTTGCTTCAGTCATTTGGCTGGGGCCATGCTGGAGCACCACCTTTTAGTCAAAGAAATTGACTCCTGGACTTATTCTGTGTAAGCCTGATATTTATTCTATTGGCCTCTTCTGCTGAACTGGTAAGTTACGGGGGCGTAAACACACTAACATCGGTTGTCAAGCAATGGTGGAGGGGGGACAAGCACAGACACAAAGACACACACATAATTATATACATATATATCCAACAGGCTTCTTTCAGTTTCTGTCATCCAAATCCACTCACAAGGCTTTGATCGGCCCATGGCTATAGTAGACGACACTTGCTCAAGGTGCCATGCAGTGGAACTGAACCTGAAACCATGTGGTTGAGAAGCAAGCTTCTTACCACACAGCCATGCCTGTGCCTATATATATGATTCTATAATATTTTTTAAGTGGTTAGTATCGATGTGATGTGTGTGCATATGACTTGCATGCACACACACACACACACACACACACACACACACACACACACACACACACACACACACACACACACACACACACACACACTGAACTGCAAAAGAAATGCAATTTTTTCAAATGTCATTTTTATATGGTAAATTCTGAAAATTTATTTCGGGGATGTAAGTGTAAAGATTCCAAGACATGCTGGTTTATGGTCGAAACCCAAATTGCAGATAACCTTTTAACTTTCCCTGAAATGAGATGCCGAAACACAGCATAATTGTCATGAAAACCAAAATGCACGTGCATCTCATGGAAGTTATGGGTATAGAAATCAACATGAACCACGTTCCTGGCATTCATGATTTGGATGCCTCAGGTATGACCCCCGATTGTCAGCAGTGCAGATAGAACAAGCTATCAGCCGATTGCAAGCAGTGCATCATGCTCTGGTTGTTATGAAATCTTACAATGTCCATTTCAGCACCATCTATCGTCAGCAACAGCGATGCAACACCACCAACAGCACTGCAGACTGTGCCTTCAGAGGCCGCCTCCTGGTGACCACGCCCAGGCAGGACCACTTCATCCACCTGCAATATCTCCATGATTGCTTCAGACTGGCCAGCGTGACAGCTCGTGAGACCATTGGCACTGGACAGCGACGGCACGATACAATGTTGACTGGTCGCTAACAACCTGCATTGCCATTGTCTTGCTCAAGGGCCTATCCTCACTGCCTGCCACCACCAGGCACAATTACAGTGGGCTACACAGCACCGACATTGGTGGCATCAACAATGGAACTCAATAGTCTTCTCTAACAAGAGCCAGTACTGCATTTCCACCTTGGATGGCATAATGAGGGTATGGCATAGGAGGGGTGAACACTACAGAGACACATGTGTCATGGACAGAGACATGTGGGGTGGCCAAAGCATCATGGTTTGGGGTGCTATAGGCCTGAATCAGAGAATTGGGCCCCCATATGTTCTAAAATGTTGGTGCAGGCAGAGGGAATGGTATGACAGTGCAGTGCTACATTGACCAAATCCTAAGACCTCACTTTGTGCCCTTCTATGTGCGTCACCATAGTCACGTGTTCCAACAGTTCAGGGTCACCATGGACTTCCTACATCAGCACAACATCAGAACCATGCTGTGGCTGGCTCTCAGTCCAAATTTGAACCCAATTGAACACCTGCGGGATGAAATCCAGAGATGGCTGAACCAGGTGGTCCCAAGGCCGACAATCCATAAAGTTATTGGTATTATGATGGATATTCAGCCATAGAAACTCATTCACAGCAGACACTGAAATATTCTGCAGTCTTCAGATCTGTTGGATCTTGTTGATCTGTCCAACCAATACAAAGCTTGAAAGATGGATGTTAGAAGATGTTGATGATAATGACACCGTAAGGCTTGTGAGAATTCTTTAGTCTTGCAGAGGACATGATGACCCCTCTAATGTTAGTGTCCCACTATAATGCACCCAGTATGTTGCATAATGTGGTTGGCTAATGAACAAAAACAAAATACAATCAACCTGACTCTTTAGCCTTACCAAGGATGTGACAACCTCAACAGTGCTGGTGTCATGATAAACTGCACCTAATAGACTCTCTAAAGTGCTGAGCTAATGAACCGAAACAGCATTGGATCGAGAGCATTCTTTAATCTTGCAAAACACAACCACCTCTCTAGCGCTGGTATCATAATAAGATATGCCCAGTATACTCTGTAAAGTAGTTGGTCTAGGAAGGGCTTCCAACATTAGAAACTGTACTGAAAGTAAAATGTATGAATGAGATAAATTCCTCTAACCTATCTAGGAGGGCAGCAACTGATTCAAATTCTGACAACCTGTCTTCTTTCTAGTATGGAAATCAGATTTAACATTATGAGGATGATAATAATGAATCATATGAAGGAGAGATATGTATTGTTGATTTAAAATTTGTTTGTGTGTATATAAAACAAATTGAAGAAAAAAAATACGACACTCAGACAGGACTTGAACTTCATATCTACCAGGTGTCTGTAATAAGAACATGGTTCAAGGTCTGTTAATAGTTTGTTCATTTTTGAACTAAAATTTGTAGTTAGATATAAACAATGTTAATGCTTTTTATATTTAAAATATTCACTAAAGAAATGCAAAAGGAGCTGATTGAGCATCATCAGCAAAGTGTAGCCTCGCTATAATAACTTGCCGAAGTGATGTAGGAAATAAATCTCTCAGTAAATATACAGACATGCACATTTGTTGGTATAGAAAAATAGAATTTTTTTTTAATGAGTGAAAAACCTGCTACATCAAAACCTGCTACATCAAAACCTGCTACATCAAAACCTGCTACATCAACAGCTTTCACATCTAAGAATTGAATGTCATTGTCTTGAATGGGTTATACTGTTTTTCTCTTAAAGCTAGAGATAATCACCGTCAAAGTTTTGACATTAATTTATCCATGCTGACATGGGTCAGCTTCGTCTGCAACTGAGCATATATTTATTTATGTCAGTCCCGTGTAATCTCATTTCTGAGACCTAACATTCTCAACTCTGGCTTTACTAAATCTTCTTCAGTCTATTTCTACCTCAAGTGCCAGTTACAATCAATTTATTACAGCATTTCTTCATTTATCAAATGTTATTCATTTAACACTAGCCATACCAGTGCGGCTGTTTCTCCTACACACCTCAATCAATACTTTTTAATTAGACATCAGGAAACCTCTAATTAAATACTGCAAAGCTCTATAAGTATATATAACTATATGATGATGAAATTGTACAGTTAGAGGAGCAAAATTAACAACATTCAGCATGTGTATGTATCTTGTGGCCTGTTGTGTTTTTCTGTTTTGGTAATTAATATTTTCTCTATCATATTCTGCTATGTATCTGTCTTCAATCATTCACTATGCTAGTTTTCGGTTTCATATTACACTTGATACAACTTTAAAATTCTGTTTCTAAATTTGCCAGACACTTAATTATTTAGGTTGTGTTCACATTTTTAAAATTTTATATCAAATTAATATTTTTGCCTTTGGACTTCTAGTTGTTTTTGATGACTTGTACACATTTCTTTATTTACTTTTAGTTTAGTCAGCTCTTGTAACTATCTTCTTTACCCAGGGTCAGATTAAATCCAACTGATGACTAAACACAGCTCAGTGACATAAGTATTGAATGTTAAATAATACATTAAAAAATGTTTTCTTGAGGTCAGACTTCATGACTAAATTAACTATAACCTGGTTTCCAATTTTATTCATTTAGTTCTGAATAACTGTAATCAATGTAAGCAAATTAATACAGGAAAAAATGCAAATTTTCCGCACTTTTAAATTTACCATATATAGACCATGGAAAAACTAGAGTTGAAAAACCTCATAAGCACATATTTATTGTTTTATGGGTAATTTGAGCCTACTCCCACTTTAATTGCTTCTTTAATCATCTATTTCATGATACAGTTACTTTATATGTCACAATATATGGATATACTGGTAAAATTTCAACTTTGTTTTCGAACATAACATAGTCATTTCACTATTTTTATGGGTTTCTTAAATCCTTGTTTTTGCCACAATTAATTTTAATAGTCTTTTTTATTTATTTATTTATTAAAAATCTATTCCCCTACAAACTAGCTGTTTGTACTTTAATAAGCCAGTATATATTACTTAACTACTATAATTACTACAAGTATTTACAGCTCCACATTCTGTTTGCTTTACAATGGTACAGTATAGTGCTGTTGTTTTTATTTTATGATTTGTTATATATATCAGGAGTGGCTGTGTGGTAAGTAGCTTCCTTACCAACCACATGGCTCCAGGTTCAGTCCCACTGTGTGGCACCTTGGGCAAGTGTCTTCTACTATAGTCTCAGGCCGACCAAAGCCTTGTGAGTGGATTTGGTAGACGAAAACTGAAAGAAGCCCCCACCATCGCTTGACAGCCAATATTGGTGTGTTTATGTCCCCATAACTTAGTGGTTTAACAAAAGAGACCGATACAATAGGTACTAGGCTTACAAAAAATAAATCCTGGGATCGATTTGTTTGACTAAAGGTGGTGCTCCAGCATGGGCGCAGTCAAATGACTGAAACAAATAAAAAAATAAAAAATGAATAAAAGACATATATATATATATATATATATATATATATATATATATATATATATATATATATCCAACCACAGAACAATGACTGACAGAATGTCAATTTCAGCAATGATTTACCCCAGAACAAGACATGCTGAGATAGACATAGCATTTCATTTGCTGCACTAACAACAGTTTTAGATCAGACTAAAAATGTCAAATGTAATTTTTTGTTTGTTTTATCTTATTGTTATATGTCTTTAATAATGTTACTAAATCAAGGATATTCAACCCTAAATATTACCTCTAAGTAGCAGATGGCATAAAATATACCATAAAAATCATAAACTAGATGTAGAGAATCTTTGATGTTAAGGCCACACAGTACAATTTGGAACATTAGTTGTATCCTATCGATGTTTTGTTTATAGATCTTAAATCTACCTTCATTCATGTTTTATTCTATATTGGTATACTGGTTGAGGACAACAATCTATAATGTATATTGAAAAGAGTATAAATGATATTTGAGCATTCACATATCAAATCAAAAACCATTTTGCTTTTGTTTGTTTGTTTTTGTTTTTAATCAACTAATTAGTATGAAATATTACTATTGCATCATTATTAGGTTCTTAAGCAAGTTGCAAGACAACTTACACTTTAATGTCATTTTGATTGTGAACTGTATTAAACAAATAAATGACTATTTATAGAATTTTTCATGCATTCTAAGTGCTAATATCTTACAAAGCTTCATTTAAAATTAGTTCTATGACATGAATCGAGTGGGACAGAAACTCTGAATAAGAATGGACTCAGATTGCAAACAACACGTCTAATTCAAACCAGCATGGAAAGTTAGCATAAATATGGTGATGATGACAATAATGATATGTATATGTGTGTGTGTGTGTGTGTGTGTGTGTGTGTGTGTGTGTGTGTGTATTCTCAACTCTCTGCTGAGTTGATGAAGAATCCATTTTAGGCCTTCTTCAGTGACGGTTTCTTATACCCCTAATTTATAATATATACTATAGTTTCTCATATTCAATCTATGCTAGTGTGGAGAAATGGACATTAAATGGTGATGATGATATATATTCTCTGAACCGACTCAGCATGAAGTAACTTCATATTCTATATAGAACCTCCAAACTAAGAGAAAATAGCAGTAATTGAAAAGAATATTTCATTGGGATATCTTGTTTTATGGAATGATGATACTCTCTTTTTGGTCACTAGTGATGTACTCCATCCTCTCCTCTTACCCTCCTCTCTTCCTCTTACCCTCCTCTCTTCCTCTTACCCTCCTCTCTCCTCTTCTCTCTCTTCTCTCTCTCCTCTTCTCTCTTTCCTCTTCTCTCTCTCCTTCTCTTCTCTCTCTCTTCTCCCTCTCTCCTCTTCTTCTCTCTCCTCTCCCTCTCTCCTTTCATCCCTCTCTTTTTCGTCCCTCCCTCTCTCTCATTCCCCTTCTCTTGTTACTTTGGTTGATATCATTATCATGAAGAATTTAAATTCTAATTATTTGATTGTCCTTTCCTTTAATCATTGCAAGTACAATCCCCCTGATTCAATGCTCCTAGCATCAAGCTATATATGTCTTCTATAATTCTTATCAGCTATAACTACAGAAAATGTTACATTGAGTTCTTTGTTTCCTGATCCTAAACAAACAATACATTTGTAGCATCACTTTACATGAACATATTTCAGAATGGTTTTTCGTTCATCATCTATAATACAACTAGTTTAAAAGAATCAATTTATTAACTTAGCAAAATAATACCTTTCATTTTCTTCTCTTTTAAAGATACTCTTAATTACATTTTATGCCCCAAAAGTCTAAGTGAAAAAATTACAATTAGTGAAATATGATCTTTGGATGTTAAGTCTCACGGAGGCAATGACAAATGACTCTGAGTTTTAGTGATTTTCTGTGCTTGAGAAGACACATCAATCTAAATGAATTGTAGTCGTTGCCAGTGACATGCAAGAGGCATCCCTATGGAGTGGTTGGCATTAGGAAGGGCATCCAGCCATAGAAACCAAGCCAAAACAGACCAGAGCCTAGTGCAGCTCTCTGGCTTACCAGTTCCAGTCAAACTGCCTAACCCATGCCAGCATGCAAACAGATGTTAAATGACGATGATGCTAGTCTTTTGTTTTTGTAAGTACCAATGTAATCAAAACTGCATAATTTTGCTTTAAATCTGAATATATTTTAATTTTTCTATTTCAGGTTACCTGAAGGGCTAGCTTTAATCCCAATCATTGTTTATTTTCCTTTTGGTTTTCTTCTTGCTGTTGTCCGATTCTTTATTGGTTTGCAAACTCTTTTAGTATCATGCATCTTACCAAAGTTTTCACCAGTGCGTAGGTAAGTCTGGCTATTATAATCCTATTTATACACAGTAACTTGGGGTAGTTGTATTGGTTCTCAACTTCAAGCACGCAAGTGCTGCAATAATGATTGTACTCATGTTAGACACAATTAGCCTGCTTCTGCAAAATAACATTTAGTAGTCATTTTTATATCTTGAATACTGTATGAAGACCATTATATATACATTTGTGTATATATCATTTGTACAGTTCCTTGTCAGTTATAGAGCTGCATAAGTAAATGAAATGCCAAGTCAAAAAGTTAGCTTCTATTGGTTCCATCACCAGGTCCTTTGATTTTAAAATGTTCATAGATATGTACCCCATAGTGGAACTGGTAACAGTTAGGATGAATATTCATTAAAGTGCTATATTTAAGAGATGAGGAATTGTGTACATTATTTACATTCGACGGATATTTGTTTTCATCTTGTTTGCTGTTAACACAACGTTTCAGCTGATATACCCTCCAGCCTTCTTCAGGTGTCTTGGGGAAATTTCGAACCTGGGTTCTCATTCCTAAGGTATTTTTCGATGTTATTATTGTTCAGGTCACTGCTTGGAATCGAACTCAGAATTTTGGGGTTAGTAGCCCATACACTTAACCACTATGCCATATGCCCATGGGCATATGGCATAGTGGTTAAGAGCGCAGGCTACTAACCCCAAGATTCTGAGTTTGATTCCAAGCAGTGACCTGAACAATAATTATAATAATAATAATAACATCGAAAAGTACCTTAGGAATGAGAATCCAGGTTCGAAATTTCCCCAAGACACCTGAAGAAGGCTGGAGGCTATATCAGCCGAAATGTTGTGTTAACAACAAACAAGATGAGGAGAAATATCCGTCGAATGTAAATAATGAATATTTTGATTTATCTATTATTCACTTAAATCCCTCAAAATTGGAATTAAGCACTAGCTCCTATGGGGCTCTTAAAGACTTATGTTTACATATCAGAATTATTTTCTTATTTACTCTCAGATTAAAAGAAACGAAGAAACCTTTTTGTCAATGATCTTTTTGCTTTTATTTTTGACATCTGAATTATATTAAAATTTTGTGTATCTAATTGTATTTTCTTTGAATTTCATTGTCAATAGCTTTATTCTGCGTGTAATGTGTGCAGTACTTGGTTTCATAGTAATTGTTGACGAACACAAACGAAGAGATGAAAAAGCCAAAGTGATTGTTACCAACCACGTTTCGTCGTTTGATCACTTCACAACAGCTTTAGTCTATCCCAGTCTGCTTGTACGTATTTCTCTGTTTTACTTTGTTTTAGTGGGGAAAGGAGCAAGACTATGGTGGTTTGGGGATATATATATATATATATATATATATATATATATCATATGGTTGCTGTGAAAGAGTCCTTCATTTGTAGAGGTAAGATATGCCAATAAAAACTTAGGTTGATACAGGTAGAGTATCTTCTTAGGCCTCAGATATGAGATCAGAGTTGATACATTTTCCAAACCTTTCAACCCTTATTGAAACTATCCTTTACTCGGCTGTAGCTGGTTATTCAACAACAATGGCAATTTTATATATATTTTTTAACAGTGCATGTCTTTAGCTGTTCAGATTAGCTTTGAACAAATACCCTGCTGATTGCTCACATTTTCTGTCCATCTGAGTTGTTTTGTTTAAAGATTATACTTTTATTATAAAGCTGTTGTTGCAATTTTCCAAAATGCTGACATTAGAATTAATACAGCTTAGTGAGTATGTTACTGGATTAGCAGCACATTAGATTTTTGTTGTGTATTTGAGCAATATACTAAATTTATTTACTTCATGTCAGGGAAACTAGAGCTAATCACGAGAGTTCATTACCAAATATAATCTAAGCGTCACAGACGTTGAGACATAATTTTGGCATAGTTTATGACAAATGTTGCTAGTTAAAATTTAAGATCCAATTCAGTCAAACAATATACATGAGTATTATTGTTTATATAATTTTGGTATTTATAAAAGGACTTATTTCGTTCTAAGTGCATTTCCCAAGATTACTAGAAACTAGCAGAACCCATGGAAATTCCACAGTTTATAAATGTTCATATTTTTATTTTGATGCATAAATTTAAAACTCTTATTACATTGTTTCATTATGTCTTTAATGTTGTTCCATAGTTAAGATTGTTAAATGCATAACATGTGACAAGTAGAATAATATTGATTTTATGGCATAAATTCTTTAGTATACCACTTCATTCTTTTCTATATTTCTTCTGGCTTTAGTCTTCCTATTGCTGTTGACTTAAAAGACCTAGATTCAATATCTGTTTTTGTTTTGTTATTTTCTATGTTTTATTTGGGTTTCTTAAGTTCCTATCATTGGAATTGACTAATTGTTATCTCTCCACAATCATGAAGAGGTTTATTTTCTGTGGTCTCCATCCTCCGGTATATCAGTAACTACTCTCTCAAGTCTTCATCACATCAGTTTTAAATGGCATACCTGTTATTTTATGAGAATGAGCAAAAGAGATACCAGCTCATTGTAGGTAGAGAGCCACAACAACAGGTTAGCAGTTTGAGGAGTAATGGAGGAAGGTTTAAAATAGATAGAAAGTTAGTAGAAATGCAATATTTTTATTTCTTTATTTGTAGCTATCAATAAGTGTGGTGATGTGTTTGGCAACCTGACAGTTTACTCGTCAACTATTACAGTCTTAAGAAAGG